>NW_010200868.1:0-9827 GCF_000695765.1 Mesitornis unicolor | reverse complement strand
AACCAAGCGATTCTGTGATTCTGTGATTCTCATTTGCAGGTTCAGTGAGTAGTGAGGGTGAGTGTGTATCGCAGGTGCAGACACACACACACACACGCGCGCGCGCATGCACATGCATAGACAGGCAAAGGATATGGCTTACTATACAGACTGCCACAGACAGGTTTCTGTCTTCAACAGCACCTCCATGCAGGACTCAAATAGAACAAACTTCAGATGCCAAATCCCCTTCCTCCTCTTCAGCTGGTAAGGACTGAAGTTCACTAGTGAAAGCACATGCACAGCACTCTGTAGGTTCACAAGCATACACACATTGACACATATTCCAAGTGCCATCATGGCCCCTCTGTTCACCCAACATCACTGCTGAGATCCCAGGCCCTCTTAGTCATTCCATGGGTCTCCTACTCATCAGTTGATCCAGCTTGGTGCTCACAGTCAAACAGATACACACACTAACACACTCATCTCACAGGCACCCCACACTTGTACATCCCCCCACATAGAAACATAGATGCTTCAGCTGCCTGATACCACAACCCAGACTTAGCTTCCTACTCACCATCTAGTCAAGCTTGTTTCTTAATGGCCCAGCAGTCTGTCAGTGGGGACTATTGTTCTTCCCATCATCTTTGTTATCCTGTATCTATCAGGTTTGTGTCTCTATGTCTTCTTGGTTAGAGTTTCCTCCTTTAGATATTATCCCCTTTGCTTTGAGAAGGTCCTTGATCAGATAACTAATGAAACAGATGCTCTCACCTTCCACATACACTTATACTTTGTGGAGAAACAGAACCTGCAGATAAGTGAAAAGCAGACTATTACATGTCATCATGTATAAGGAAATAAAGCATATTTTATTTATCATGTCTTAGATCTACCTGCCTGAGATTAATACAGATAAATTAATTTGGATATACTATCAGTATCTGAGACACATAAATGTACTGCATACCTTTGGAAGCAATTCAGAAAAAATGTTTTCCCAATCTGACTTGACTCATAGGACGCACAATTCTTCAAGTAGTGGCTAAGATGTTTTTTTGAACAAGTTACACTATTGCATAATGTATTTAAATATAGGCCAGGCATTCTATATTTTTTCCCCATATTTTTCATTCACCTGAAAAATAATCCAAATTTAAAGGAAACACACTTAAGAGTTTTAAGGTTTTTCTCTATCAGCAGTTGATAAGTGGTTGAGCTACATAAGTATAGGTGTCTTGTGTCACTGTAGATGCCTTATGTTATTGTCCAGCCTCAAGATATCCATGAAGACCTGACGGAACTCATAGTCTTGGAACATTCTTGCCAACACCATGTAGATGTTTCATGTACAAAGTCACCTGGAACCTATGTTGAAGCATTTGAATGTCTCAGTTTTCAAATAGAATAAGGCAAGAATGTTGAATAACTGCTAAAAGCATTGGGTAAAGCCTAGTATTTTACTTATCTCATAATCTTTTTCAGGATTTCATTTATTCCTTGTGCAGTCTGTCTGGAAGCAATAACACACCACAGATTTCCAAGAAAGAACTTATTTGAAAATGAAGAAAAATTATAGATGTACTGTTTAATCTTTACCTTGATCTTGATATGTAAAGTCTTGTTTTTACTATGATTTAGCTTTCACACAGAATGAGAATATGTTTCTAAGGAAGAAAAGTAATTTGAAAGTACATAAAAGGGATGTAGCAACAATGTTACAGTGTGTTTTCAAACAACTTTTGTCCTGGAAGAATTTTCTGAAACCAAGTGCTCCTATGTATGTCTTCAGTTTAGATAAACCGCACTTATTTTTTAGAATCAACTATAAAACATTTGCATAGACCATTTTCATTCAGTTCTTGGGATGTTCTTGGATATCTGTTGATAATAGTTTCTTCCTGCTGCAGGGCATTCATGGTGCTCTGATGCTGAATGACCCCATGGCTGAGCAGTCCTAACTTTTTTTCCCTTTTTTGTGGTGCAGCACATTACAACAAGGTTAGAATGAGGGAATCATGGTGGGTCAGTAATTCTGAAGTTATGACAATTTAAAGACAATCTTCTCATGCATATGCCTTAGCAGAGTAGTTGTATATAGATATATATATATATGTATATAGGTAGAGTGTATATATGATGCAGAGAATGTGTGGTCATTTATGGTGTTTGAACATAGGCCTTCTAGAGTTAAAATATACTCTCACCTTCACAGTTTAGGCCTCCAGATTACCAGTGCTTCAGGTAAGCATGCTCAATAAAATGTGCACTTTTGTGTTTGTGTGTAAAAGGCCTTATTTAATACCTATTGCTCCAGAATGCAGAGAGTCTATGGAGCTGCAGAAAGCAGGAATAGAAATCTTCAGTGGAGTTTCTTCTTGCTTTTATACTTGGTAATTTTTACATCTATATAAATTAACTGATCCCAGTTTCTTATTTATAATGATCAAAATGCGAAAAGGTTTAGGTTGCTTTTTATATGGAATGTCTCAATATTATGAGTGCTTTCTTTCACTGTTTTTTAATTTGATAGCTGCATGGATGCTTAAATACCTCATAGTCCTGTTTAATTTCATATTTTTTTTCTGATGCAGTTTTTGGATTTAGAGGAAAGGATCACCAACTGATTTTGAAAAGGATTTAAAAACCATCCCTCTCTGTCTTTACCAGAGATAGAGAAGCTCCTTAGAAACGTGGGTGTCTGTCATGTGGGCAGAGAAAGAAATGAGTGAATACAAAGTGGTGATTATTTCTTTTTAATGCTTTGAAACTCTCCCTGTTAGCCACATACAGGCTTCCTCTTGTTGTTAACATGTCTGCCTTTTTTATTTGAACAGTTTATTTTACAGAAATAGATCTAGGCTCATAGCGTACTTCTTAATTATCTCTCATCTTCAATACCTATCAACACCAAATCAGACATAGTATTCTGTCAGTATTAATACCGTAAATTGTTTATGCAGAAGTTATGAATCAGAAAAAATTGGGTTGTAAAATTTGATGTTTGTACTGACGAAACTAATGCTGTATCAGGCAATGCTTCCTACACAGGTATACTCTCTCATTTTTGGGCATTTTTCTTCTTTATTTTATAATTGAAATGCTATGATTTTCTATATAATGAGCAACTAGAATGAAAGTCAAATGTGGTGGGAATGATAGGAATGAGCACTATAGGTGAAGCTATATAGGTGAACGAGGAGCCAAACACCTAACCCAAGCAAATTTGTACATGTAATCTGGTACCTTTTCATTGATGGCTGAGTTGATATCTGAACACATTGTACAGTTTTACTATGAGAGAAAATTATATTCAGGAACATTTAGGCTAAAATAACAGAGAAAACAGAGCAGTGGCACATGCTGAAACAATTGTGAAAACTGGTAAGAATTTTCAAGTCCAACTGTCAACCTAACACCACCATGCCTACTAAATCATGTCCTGAAGTGCCATATGCACATGCTTCTTGTTACATTTGTTATGCAAAGCCAAATGTCCCTCAGAACATACTACTTCCTTTACTACCCTCCCAAGATGACCTATCTTTTCCAACATAGAGCAAAATGTGTCTTATGTTGTGCTTTGTATTGTAACATGTACATTCCTGATGATTAATGGCATACACATAATAATTATTAAAGTGTAATAAATTCAAGTTTAAAATTATAAAATTTATACAAATTTTAAACCATAAATAAATAAGCAGATATAATGGCTCCAAATTAATTTCCAGTTGTATTAAAACTTAATAACAACATAACTGTAGTATATGCTGTTATTTCTTCTCTGCAAACAAAAGTCAGTGGGGACAGAAAGCAATTTCAACTCAGAAGTGTGCATCCATGATAAAACATGTATCCACATTGTCATGCATACCACTGTCATAACTGCCACGGGATTTTTATACCTTCTTATGATGCATCTGGTATTGAACACTGTCAGAAATGAGGTCCTGACCTCGATGAACTTCAGGTTATGTACACTTTCAGGTGGAAAATAAAATACAGTTCCTTGGGCTAGGTCTATTTCTTACACTAGATAATTCTGGATTTAGCTTTTGACTGCAGTGGACTCACTCTGCTGTAAACCTGCAGAGATCCAAATGAAAATGGAATCGGTCTGTAGTGCTTTCTGTTGATGCTTCTTCACTATTTTCATTGGAGGTAAGGTTGGCATGAGAATCAGGACCCCCCTGGTTTGAATATTTTCACACATTCCCAAGACAAGATCATGTAATGATTTCTGATCTTTGTACTAGGCATTGAATTTTGAAACTGAGACAGCTGTTCACTAAGAAAATTTTGAGCAAGACTAAATGACTGTATCATATAACAAGAATTATTAAGGAAAGAAGCAGAAGAGAAAGTACCTAGAGTTTATGATTATTTTATATTTTTTTTCTGAAATTACAGATGAAGCATTCTCCTATCTCACAGGGGATATAATTAGAGTCTGCAAGCCAAAGTAGTCAAAATTACGATGCTTCTACAATTGCTATGAATTATATTTTGAAATTACTTAACTACTCATTTATGTGCATAAGTAAAGATGATATGGGTGAAAAGTATTCTGATAAAGAGGTATGTACAAGAGCTTAAACATCTTTTGTTTGATTTTATTACTGTTAGATTGGTGGACGTAATTGCTAAAATAATTGGCAAGGTGTTCGATATCCAAATGTTTGCCCAAGTAAAGGTTACCTATGTCACTTGGAAACTAGAATGATACCAGAAATCTTTTTATTTAAAAAAATGTAACCAACCAACCGAACAAAAACACAAACAAAAAAACTCCCAAAAACATGCCAAAATATAGGTTTTGAATATATGGCAATATTTTGGTCATTAGAAATGAGAAGATACAGACCTGTGAAGGCAAAGTTAAACAGATTTGTATATACAACAGAAACTCATTATCCAGGATGAATTAAAAATAATTGCAGAGACAATTTATGTAGAGTTATGGATTTACTGATTCACCAGTGAATTATTCTAGTACTACGTCAGTGTAATGTGGTGTTGAGAAAGACTTATAATGTTTACCTCTTAGACATAATTAAGCAGTTACATATCCAAATGAGATAAATCACAAAGCAAATATTCTGAATGTAAAAATATATTCATGATTTGCATCTGTAAATTGCCGAAACAGAAAAGGTAACCCATACTTAAATAGCCATCTCTGTCTTCTGTATTTATACCCAAACCCAATACTAGATGATAGTTTGTAATTGCAAGACTGTAAATCAGTTTAAAACACTATGACTTTAGCTAAGTGGTTGCCACTTTACTGTATTCTTTTAATAGAGTGTTACCTGCCAAGTAAAATTTCTGTTCTGATACTTGAAACAGTTCCCTAATATTGTGATGTTCAGAAACTAAGTATAAATTAAATGGAAAGGGACACTGGTGATTTTCCAGAAGTGAAATGAAAATAGAATATGAAATATCTAGAGTTGTATACTTGACTACAATCATACTCTGGCTAAAGTTTGCCATATGCTGTGTGATACCATGGAAAGGAGAGAGAGAGGAGAGGAGAGGAGAGGAGAATAATTTCAATAAAAGGGTTTTGACTCTGTGCAAGTCTGTTCCCTAACAAAACTTTCCCTTTGTCCTATTCAGTGAGGACATTTCAAAACTTTAGACAATTTCATGAACAACAACTTGTGCCCATACATACAGGCAGAAGCTGTGGTGCTCACAGGCAAAGACCAGAACTCACTGGGATGACATCAGCCTTTTCTGTATCAGTGAAACAACAGTGGCTTCCTTAGTAGTGCTTCCTTACTAGTTCATTAGCAATGATTTGGAATTATTTAAGAATACTTTGATAATATTTGCATTAAATAAAATAATTTATTGAATAAACATTTCTGATGGTTTATAGACTCGTCAATATGTTAATAGAAAGCCACCAGGTGTACTATTATTCTTTCTATTGCCTTGAAAGTTATGCTTTAGGAAACTTTACTCAAATCAACATTTCCATTTGATACTTGAAAAGCATATAAAATTTGAGGAAAAGGAGGAGACAGAAAACTTGCTGTATCCAGTTTACAAGATCATCTTTCCATTGATTTATGTCTCTGACTTTTGAAAGTGTAGTTTAAAATCTGTCCTTGAAAACATGGATCATATCACACTGTCAAGTGTTTTCCAGGTAGCTTAAGAATTATATCTTTTGCCAGTGTTACAAAATCAGTTTGCACTTCCTGAATCAACATTTTAAGATATATAATCAGTTCTGATATATTCTGTGATTTTTGCAAATGGTCTAGCACAGTCAGAAATGAGTTACCAAATTCCAGATGAGAACTATTTCATCTTGCATCTCACCTCATAATAGACATGCTTTTAGTATAATTTCCTGTGCCAGTGTTTAAATGTGCAAACACTTGTGTGTATAGATACACATAATATACACAGTATAAAAGTCATAGTGCCCATGTTTTAAACTGCTTTGCAATTTATTTGCATCTATGAAAATGAAAAATATTTAACCTCCTTCTAATCTGCAGCTTCTCCAGCTCTAGTAAGGAACTTCCTAGATCTCCTGAGCTAAATAGTAATTGCAAAGCAAAGTAAAAAAATTCTAAAAGTTTCAGGTTTATAGACAGTGTTATAAGTAATTTTTTGTCTCTGAGTGGTTAAATGTTGAAATATCTGTCCTGTGAAAGCTGCTAATCATTTCATGTTTTTTTTCTGATTGGGACAGCAAGTTTGAATGCATATTTTATGAAAGTTTTTTATATTTTGTACATTATCAGAAAACAGAAAATTTCAAAAAAGTGTTAAATTTTGACATTTCTGATTATAATAAAAGTTTGGATATTTTCAAAACCAAAGCACCTTAGGCTAAGATTAATAAATGCCTCCCAAGCATTCTGATATAATTCTGATGTAATTCTGATGGCTAAGCTTTTGTTACATATTATGTGTTTTCAAGATGTAATCATATGATTGTCATCATGTGTCACAATTTCAAACATGGTGATGTGTCATGGGAAATGTAATCCTTTGACAGAGTTATTTCTGTTTGAGAGAGTGAGGAAGAATCATAGAATAATTTGGTATGAAAACACATTTAAGACCATCGAGTCCAACCAAAACCTGTCCATTACTAAACCATGTCTGTAAGCACCTCATCTACCCATTTTTTAAATACCTCCAGGGATATCCTGGCAGCCCCTCCCAGTGCCTGATAACCCTTTCAGTCAAGAAAGAGATTTGCTTGATTTATAACCCCTGTGAGGTCCTGTGGCAGAAAGCACAGACAGAAGTTAGTGCAGACCACAAAATAAATTATTTCCATTAGTTTTAAAAAACCCAAGATTTTTCTCATTCTGGTTGACCTGACCTAAAACATTAAGATTTTGATTTTCCTCACAGGAAAAACAGTTTTCTTGGAAAAATATTTACAGAAACTGTATTTTCCCCTTTAAAATTATATAGCAAATTTGTCTGTTAATCAATAATAAACCAAACCCTTACCATAGTATTTTGTAGCACTTTGCTGCTGGATGTTGCATTTCTACATGAAATTTCATCAAGGTCCTGATGGTTTATGACAACACAAGTTGCAGGGACAAGCCAATTAATAGGAGCAGAATGGACCTGCCTAGGACATGTGAAGCTGTGTGTAATGAGGTCCAAAGTGGATAGCAGCAGACACAGACATGAGCGAACTGCGTTTCTGAGTCCTGAATTTTATTTACAGTTAGGTACTGGACGGGATAATGGTGCTCGCCGTGCAGTTGCAGGTGAGATTTGCAAGCCTCCACACACACAGCTGTGTGGTCAGCCCTTGCTCAGATGAGAGATGTGGTAGCAGAATGCTAACTACCAGCTTTCAGCCCACTGTTTCAACTTGCTGCAACAGCTCCCCAAGGGGCCTAAGAGATACCACATATAGGCTTCTCTCTTGTTCTGAGGAAAACTTTTTTTTCCCAGTAATACAGACATATGACAAGCTCTGGCTCCTCATTCCTCTGCTCTGCCAGGCCCTGAGCACACCCCTCTCCCAGGAGAAGCCATGGTGAGGTCCAGCCAGACCCAGGGAGGCCCCTGCACCTGGGACGATGGCGCCACTGTGAGGCAGCCCTGTCCAGATCTGACCACCCTGCTGACACATGGGCAAATATCCCAGCCTGGCCTCAGCCTATCCACATCCCCATGGATGTTCTGGAGCTGCCGGACTGATTCTTCTCACCAGGCCTGATCCTGACCCCCACCCACTGGAGGCCCTCACAGCACCCTGGCATCTCCCGCCAACTAGTTCCTAGGCAGCTGGAGCAAGTGCCCTGGTAGCATTAATGAAGCAGCCTTCCTAGACTCTCCCTTCTCGTCAACAGAAACAAAAAAAACCAACCAAAATTTTTTGTTGTTTTGCTCCATACTGCAGTTTTATTTGCACTTAAAACAAACCATAAACTGAAGACGTTTCTTTCTCGGAAATTAGTTGTCCAATTTGCAATTTTTTTTATGCCACTACCCATACGCTACTGAATTTTATACTGATAATACCCAAAAGTAGTGTGTTGACCATGAAGCCCACAAAGCACTGTCCTATTCATTACAATGTATAGATCCCAAGGCCAGGTTTGCTTTTCAGAGTGCTTTATATGACCTGACAATTTATCATTGAGGCTCTAAGTTACTCTGAAATGAATCTCTTAACATAGCATGCAGCTGCTTATTGACTAGTTTATACAAGGTATTATCCCATCTTTAAAGCCAGTTTACAAATTTAAGATATGAAGCAACCTGTTGATTCAAGTTTGAGTGCTATAAAATCAATCAGTGTAGGCAGTTTCACTAAATTAGACATAATAAGAAAGCAGAAATGAGAAAGAAAGCTCAAGCACTGACAACTGTTAAGAGCTATTATGCCAAACACATGTATTTCAACATCTTTCACAGATTTTGTGCTTATAAACTGCCATTTAGTGGTTAATATAATGAATTATTTTTCATGAACTTGAAGAAAGGAAAGCAATATGGATTTGGCAAAATTGATTTTTATGTGTGTTATGATTAGACAGAGAAATACTGCTGGAAGTACCCAAGTAAGAATTTTATACGTTTAAAACCCTGGTCATATAGTCAGGCTCCAATGTGTTATACTTGTATTTAGAAGACATATTTCTTCATAAATCTGCATTTCTAGTTGTCTCACACAGACTTTCCAAATCTTCTTGGTTTCATCATGGTGATACCTAATTTATCTCATTTCAGCTTGTGTGATGAAAAATTGTCATAGAATTCTACTGCCCCAAAACATTTGTTTGCTTTTGGTACTCTGTGTTTATAACTGATACTTCAAAAATTTTAAAAGTTTTTCTTTGATTTACTGAACTGAATTATTAGGAAGATTGGTTAAAATGGACATTGTGAGGTAATTGTGTCCCATTTATTTCTTAGATTTGATAGTATAAGCCCCTCAGCATGGTACTCAGCATAATATTTTCAAATAGGAGTTTCCAAATATTTCTTGCTCAAAAGACAAAAGATGGACTTCAGCACTCATTAAAAGAATAATGGAATCAGGAGATACCGGCCAGGCACAACAGTTATCCAGATACAGTCTAAACTAAACTAAACTTAGGAAGGTCTAGCCAGTAAAACTTCAAAAAAGGAATGTTTCTATGCCTTCAGTTCAGTGTCCAACATTTATAACAGACATTGTTGTTGAATCTTGCACTGAGTTCCACCTAAGTCCATATTTTAATTTTGCATATTCCAACTGAAAAATGCCTCCTTGAAAAACTATTTATGAACAAAGTAATTTTAAGGAATTATATTTGCAGGGATAAATAATTATAATATAATATATATATAAA
>NW_010200867.1:0-2716 GCF_000695765.1 Mesitornis unicolor | reverse complement strand
GGCTCATGTTGAGTTTTTCATGGACAGACACCCCCAAGTCCTTCTCCTCAGTACTGCTCTTGAGCTATTCTCCACCCAGCCTGTATCTGTGCTTTGGATTGCCCCTGTCCAGGTGCAGGACCTTGCACTTGGCCTTGTTGAACCTCGTGAGGTTGGCATGGGCCCACCTCTCCAGCCTGTCCAGGTCCCTCTGGATGGCATCCCTTCCTTCCAGCGTGTCAACTACACCCCACAGCTTGATGTCATCCAGAATCTTGCTGAAGGTGTACTTCATCCTGCTGTCCATCTCACTGATAAAGATGCTTAGTCAGATGTAGAGTGTTAAGTACTCTGCCTACAATCCTGAACCTATCTGTTCCCTGAAGTATACCATGCACAAAATATACTCAGCAAAGTATTATTCAGTCCTTGGATTAGGATATCCTGTGTGTAGTGTTGAACACGGGGACAGTCCACGCATCTCGCTGTGGTGGAGAAGGCAGTCTCTATGCAAAGGATTCTCAGCCCATACACTGATTGCTGCAAGCTTAAGCCAAATCCTGCCCATGACCTGAACAGGCACACTCTTTGATGGGTAAAAAACTTGCTGGATGGCCAGGCCCAAAAAGTGGAGGTGAATGGAGGCTTGTGCATTTGTGTGCAGTGTTACTAAGGCCGTAACCACAGTAAAACAGAGGTAGGATATGAGTGACTTCAAGGGGTCAATGCAATCAAAAGGCAGTTCAGGTCTTGGTGGTGGTTGAGAGTTGTTGTCACAACTGCAGTAGATTTTTATGTCTTCCACTGTAACCAGTCAAGTTCTTGCTAGAGAAAGAGTCATGAACAGTCATTCTTGCACACTGCATTGCTTACCAGGTGGGAAGGATTCCTTAGTTTGTTTGATTTCATCCCTAGGAAAGTCTGCAGTAGCTTCACTACAGCTAATCATCAACTGTCCTTCAGTTCAGAGGTCTGGAGACATCAAACAGAAAAAAGATAAGAGATTAAATTAAATTCATTATAGCAGAGTTATGCCACATCACATCAGCAGCCATGTGCTGGAGACAGAATACTCATCAACATAAAATGCTTCTAAACACTTGAGAAAGACCCCAGGACAGCAGGGACCTTCTAACAGTCATGAAAGGTGTCAGCCATATGCCAAGCACATCTCTCTCAGTGCAAATTTTCATTGCAAAGCAAGGCAGTAAAGCAGCCACATAAGCAAAATTTCAGAAGGTGAGTTCTAAATGAACTGAACCATGAACTCAAAGGAGAATGTAATGTTTTTGCCAGTTATCCATCTGGTCTTTTCAATTTCATAGGAGGATGGGAGAGAAAAAAGGTGATTTCATTTTCTCTTACCTTTCAGCTGAATCAGCATTTTTATTCTGCTTAGATGCTAGTTTTGCATAACTCAGGGGGAGATTTAGACCCACAACTGGGCCTACAGTACTGAGCCACAATATAATGTAATTTGTGTGTCTAGGGGGGGGAAAAAAAACAACAAAATGGCACCATAAACATATTATCCCAACCTTTTCAGAATTACAGACACACTTGACAGTCATAAAATAACTTCAGATGGGGCTATTCTTTCCCTTTATCTATATTAGATGTATTTTAACTTTCAGCCCTCAGGTGACAATCTAGAATCTTACTCTACTTGGGCCAAGGAAGTTGTTTTGCCCATTTCCACTTCCCAGATGATCTAGTTTATCTGCATTGCATGAAGCGCTGCAAGGCACAGTGCTGTTTCTCACCTCTTCTGTTTCTGTGAACCGGTCAGTATAGAAGACATGAACTCATTAGTCCGGCAAGGGTGCAGAATAAAGAATGGCTGCCCAAGTAATGGGTGCTCCTAAGAGGGAAAGATCAGTTGTTTTATTATACAAGAAAACAGAGAAGACACCATATACATTTGGAAAAGACCAAGCAGGGTCCAGTTAATCCTTGATGCAACTTATTTCAGAATCTAACCCACACTGATAATCACTGACAAATTAATAACTAAGACCACGTTCTCCTATCTTAACAGGGAAATAAGATCACCAACCAGGCTATGCCACCATTTTAGTTAAAAAGTAACTCAAGTTACAGTATCAGCACTACCTGAATGCAAGTAGGCAAAGCTACTGTGTGAACATATCTGATCAAATGTAACACAAAAACCAAATCCGCTCCATGGAAAAGCTCTTTAAGAACCTTGAATCCCTGTCCTTGTATCTTCTCAAACTGGTCCTGGGAAAACATAGTTTAATTTGGAGCCTGTGAGGGGGAGCAAGAAGAAAGAGCCCTCAAGGTGGCATTAACTTCCACTAGGCAGCATATCCTCATTTTAGGCTATTCTACAGAAAAATCTCCTGAAATGGTTGTTCTTCAAGAAGTCCAGCCAAAACTGTCCTGAGGGAAAAAAGAAAATCCTTTAGTGACAGTTAAGTTTGCAGTCAAACACACTCCCCACAACATGACGAGACTCTCCCTGTTCCTCTGCACTCTCACCCAGCACACAGTGCTGCTGAAAATGGAGTCCAGCGCTCCATGAAGCTTTCACTGCCATCTCCAGCACTCGAACAGAATACATGTTCTGACTTAACCAAGCCTGCACACAATGCAAAGCCATAACAGTGATCTCCTCAGCTCTTACAAGTCTCGTGACACCACAAGATCATCACATCTGACTGCCTCGTGCATCACACCCTGGAGAAGGGATTTCACAGAATCACAGAACGTTAGG
>NW_010200866.1:0-18923 GCF_000695765.1 Mesitornis unicolor | reverse complement strand
CCTAATGTTCTGTGATTCTGCGATTCTGTGAGAACCAAGATTTTCTTAATGAGCCAGTGAAAGCACGTCTCTTTCGTTTTACTTTCCTGAATGAACACATAGACATCTTATGCCAACATAAATAATGCTTTTCACAAAGGGAAAGTTGACTAATGAACATAATTCTTTTTATTCATATCCTGAGCATAGAAATATCTGTGATAGTATAATGTGAGTGGGTTCAGTTAATAAAATTGCCTCAATTTTATAGTTCTTGGAAATGACTGGGATACAATTCTGTGAAATTAATGTATAGATCATGAAAAAATAGAAATACAAAAATAATCAATGATCATTTTGTAAAAGAATAAGCATTTATGAATATCTAAGTCTTCAAAGTTGTTTCTCTTTTGTGGGTAGCTGTTCCATTAGATAACCAAGATTTTATCACTTATTCTACAGTTGCAAAATATACTGCATATTACTTTCCTTAGATAAAGTGGATTTTTATTAAAAGATTTCCTTATTTATTGTGGATATACTTGAATTAGTGTATGTACATTATCAGTATTAATACTTTCAGTATTTCTTAGACAAATTAGAAAGTTGATCATTCCTGTATGATGTGTACTAAAATTGTGTAAAGGTGTTTGTCCGATTGTGAAGCAATTGGAGCATTGTTAGAATGCTTCTTATAATGCAGTGTAAAGCTAAAAACCCCTAATCTTTCTTTTTATTCTTTTCTGTTGTACTAATTCCTATAGGAACATATTTAACAAATGAAGCAAAAGGAGCTGAAGATGCACCTGATGCCGACACAGCCATTATCAATGCAGAAGGCAGCCAAGTCAATGCAGAGGAGAAAAAAGAGTATTTCATTTAGATGCAGAGCTAGAATCTTGGAGTTTTACTTATCAGGCTGACTGCTGGAGAAAACTGGCTATCATTTCTCAGAATTCATTTCTGCCATCTTCTGCTATCTTTATTAACTCGCATACCTGCTATAAGTAGCCAGTTCATGCCAACAATCAGCTGTTGACATCATCATTCTATAATTACAGTATCATGCATAAAGCAGGACATTCCTTATTGCCTAAAATTCATATCCACTGCTCTCTTAACATACAGTGCTTGAATATACAGCCTTAACAATGTTAATCATCATCCTAAACCAAGTTTTCTACATTTTTAAATGTTATGCAGCTTTCTTCTTTTTCAGTTTTCTTTTATCATGTCCCTACTAGTATGTCATAGAACTATATTCATAACAAATACTGTTAGGTAAGGACCTAATTTACTTACATAAAATGTTAAGTCTAATATTAGAGGTTTACAAAGAATGTTTTATACATGTCTATCTATAATTGAAAAAAGCAACTTGTTTTTGAAACATATGCCCTAGGAAACACAAACTAATATCTTTTTAGTATAGGTTCTTGTATGTTTGGATTTGGTGGAAAAAAAAACAGTCCACTAATTTTTTTTGTTTGTTTTACTTTGTTTTGTTATGTTTTAAATGGTACCTTGACAACAGTGCCATGTTTCAGTGGTGAAAAAACATGCTGAATAGCTATACAAATTCTGCAAAGTTAGATAGTAATGCTTCATTTGAAACAAAATTGTCCTGCCCTTTTACTGCTTTTTGAGACTGCAAAGATTAGAGAACTTTCTGAGTAATTCCTGGTTTTATAATTTATTTGCTTCACATTAACTCACCTGCTTACTCAAATTTGAAGTGTTCATGGGGCACAAATGCAAGGCATTTTAGTATCTGTATATAGTGCATATAATAAATTCAATTAAACATTATTTGATACATATTTAACTTTTTTGGCAGTAGCTAAGTCAGTCACAAGTAAGCATTTTCTAATGTCCATTATATCCCTTTAGATATGACTCAAATCAATATTCTGAGTAGATAACATGTATTAGTATTTTCTTGTCTGTATGTCCTAGCACTGTTCAGCAGCAAACTTTTCTAGTTCTTGTTAATTTTTTCTTTGTTATACAATGGAAGCACAATGTTATATGGAAAGGTAGTTTTAAGCTAACAACCAGTGCACAGCCTCAGGTTTTAAATTACAACCACATTTGATTACTATCCTTAAAAAATACTATTGAGTTGCTAAAATTCTCAACTTTTAATTTGGCAGTTCCAGAGCTGCTTCTCTATGTTGGTTTGCCAAAAAAAAAAGAAAAAAAAATTTAAAAAAAGGAAAAAAAATAGAAGTGTTAAAACAAAAGATATATGTTTTGTGTATACAGTAAATGGACTAATACTTTATATTAAATTCCTGTCTATGCATTTTGTGAGGTACAAACTTATGTCACCGTGAATGATAGAGAATTTCTGCCATGCTTTTAGCTCCACAGTGAAAGTCTCTGTTTGGATTATTTCTGAAATTTTTTGTGTAATCGACAGCTGAAAATTCACATGCTCTTAAATATGACAACAAAATACTGTAAGCCCATCGGCTTATTTCCTCTTCCAATGAAATAAAAGGTTGCCATAACAGCTCTGGGAAATGATTCTACACTGGAGAACGCAAGTTAGTCTAGCTGGAGCTTGTCTTGCTCCTAAATTTTGCACCTTTGACAAAAGAGTATTTCTCTCTGGTTGCTGTACTTGTGAAGCCTAAAAGCACGATGGCCTGCTGTAAAGGACTTTCTCCTGGGATTTTATTTTTGTGTGGGGAAGGGAGAGTTTGGAATATGACATCATGTAGTATGGTAAAATGGAAGATAAAGGTGCTGTGTCAGATTATTTATCAGAAGAGTATAAACCATTTAAGGACAATATTAGAGTATTTTAATTGTTTTTGTTGAAACATTTATCTTGTTAATTTCTAAGAAAAAAGGGTGACGTCAATCAAAGCAGCACTTTTTTTCAAAATATACAGACATAAATAATATGATGTGGTTGAGTGTTAACATAATAAATCATATACAGTATGACATTTTAAAGAAATAAGTCTGCATTGATGTGATTGCATGCTTGTTTTTACAGTTCACTCCATACCCATCTGTGGAAAAATGCAATAATATGTTAATATAATATGGTAGTTTGAGAGAACCAGGTAGGTGCTACTAGACACATTGAAAACTAGTATAGGTTTACAAGATATTCATGTCTTTCAAAACATACGTATGTAAAAGGCTGGCAAAGGAAATCATTCAGTTTAATACCAAAAATATGGATTCTTGTCACAACGGTAAGTTACATAAGCTATAATACAGTATCACATACGACAAGGTTTTATTTCAGGATCTGGGGCCCAGTTCCACTCAACATTTAAGGACATGCTCAGCGTCAGGCATGGGAGAAGTTCCATTGGACTGTAAGGCACTATTCATATGCTTAAAAATAAGTGCTTCCCTGGACAAGGGCCTTATTTGGTCAAGTGGAATTCCCCACCAGTGTGGTGTTTATGCCTTTTTTCATTCTTCCTAACTCCAGCTTGCTTGAATAGTGGGGTTGTTACTTGAACCATGACCCAACCAAGGTCAGGTATGACATTTAGAAGCAGGATTGCCCTTGGGGTAACCATTTCAAACCATTTTCTCCAGTGGCATAAAAACAACATTTAAACTTTGCAAAAAGATATATAAATTCTACAGTTAAAATAGGTAATTTCATTAGTTGTCAATTTAAACTTCTCACATGTGCTCATTTTTAACACAGCTGATCTTCCATTATCTTGCACCTGGTGACTTCCCTTGCATCTGTGCAAAACAGGTGTGAAAAAACCCACACCAAGCATTCTACCTGGATAGCACTTTGCAGGCCTGTCTGGTCTTCGCAGCTTTAAATTAGTACACTAGGTGTAAAAAGGCATCCCTCTTTTTTATAAGCAGAATCATGGCTCAATGCTAATGACATTCAGTAGGCTAAAAGTCAGTCATCTGTTCCCCCATTCCCTTTGTCCAAGATCCCATTCTGAAATACCACTTTGATTATGGTGTGAGGTATCCAGCGAACATATAAACTGAAGGCTCTGAATGGGAACTGCCCTTGCTACAAATGTGTGTGACATCCTCTCCCACGTGCACTTGCAGAGTAGTTTTCTCAAGACCAGGTAGCTAATTTCTGCCAGTGTACTGTTTACGGTGTCCATTGCTGATTATTTTTAAACTTTTTTATATAGTGGGTTTTGTTTGTTTTGGTTTGTTTTGGTTGTTTTTTTTAATGCTTCAAGAACATTCTCATGATTTGAACAAGAAAGCAGTGCATCATAAGACAAGGGGTGCATCCTCCCACTCTTTTAGTGTCATCTGACAAACCAAGAAACAGTTTGAGGAACCTGGTGTTTAACTTGAGGCTCAGAATTTAAGCTAGAAGACTTAAAATGTCTCCACATTACTTAGAGATGATTCGTCTTGCACTGAGACTCCCTCTATAAAGGAATACGTGAAGAAAACACCAACTTTTCTAAATAAGACATGAAAGTTAACATCTTGTGTATTTTCATTACAGTATAATATATATATATACTTATTTCAATGAAAAGAAAGGACAGAATCATCTGTAATTATGTAATTCATGATTGTAACAGCACTGAAGTTACCATGTACGCACATGTACAGTAGCTATTTCAACAGTTACAGTGTAGTTACATGTAATTCCCTGTAACATAGCAGTTATAGTGTAATTTAGTGCCACTTACTGTAAAGTGTTACCAAAATGAAAATGGACTTCTTACCTTTACAATTCCATTCAAATTAAAGGTAAGTTTATTAAATTAGCACCATAAATCTGATATTGCATTTCTTATTTAAGGAGGTGATTTAAAACTTTATGTTCACACTGCAGCTTTCCCCACCACTTATCCAGGCTCCTCCAAGTGTCTAATCGCTACACTCCTAGGAACTGGTACTCTGTGATGAACATACCAAAAATCCAGCTACTTCAACTTTAATTGAATAAGCTGTCTGATAGAGAAAAACGAACAACAAGAATACAAGTAATGCTTTTTATTAAGTGGCACAAAGTACACACTAAAAACTATGCAAAAATATAGGTAAATACAGTGTACTTACATGTAAGTATCTTGTACTTGCTGTGTATGGATATTGGAAAACCGTGTGATTATAATATGCATTTTGATTATTTCAAACAGGGGGATGGCCCCTAACAGTCACAAGTTAAAACTAGAAGGTACATATACAAGCAGTGGATATCTTAATGCAATATGTGTAATTCCTCTACTTGCAATGACAACTAATTTATAAAACTTCTTATTCCACTCATTCTCACTAGCTTTGCTTTCAATTTCTTTGAAGCCCATTAGATATCACTGAAACACCTTTAGGCAAAGTAAGACACTGACTCTGCTAATGGCTTTGCTGCCAGCACTCTGTATGTCTGGCAACACTGTTCTGTAATCTATTTCCGGCTCAACAGCACAAGTTTCCTCTTTTTTTCTGTCCTCAAGGGAGCCTAGTATGTTAAGATGCTGGAATATGCTGCCATATGCCCTGGTATTTTTAGCATGAGCAACAGAAAAAAGAGAGAAAGCTGCATTCTTCTGACCCCTATTTTGCTGAATCACCTCACCTGGAATTTCCACTACTTGCTCAGAAATGCCAGGTAATCTTAAATTGTAAGTACAAAATGCTTCCATCAAAGTAGAAAGGATGCCTTTAATGATAAAGCTAACATTTTGTAAACATGAAGTTTTGTATTACTGATCTTTTTACTTCTTGCCCCTTTTCCATCATACCCTTCCAGAAGGAATGCACCAAAAGACAGATAACATAGAATAGCAAAAGAAGAAAAGCATATTGTAAGCTTTCTTGTGGTTGCCATTGCTATAACACTCCTTTGTGTCCTGCGTAACAGGCAAATAGATGTATTTAGCAACTGCCATTAGCATCATTCCACACCATACTATTCCTAGAATATGACATCTACCTCTTAGTCTAAATACTAGCTATGAAATACTTGTATACATTTTAAAATACTACTGAATCTTTGGTGTAGTCTTGAAATAAGATCACTGTATTTTTTCTGTTAAAAATACAAAAAAAATATTGCCTGGGTTCATAATTCTTGCCCTGTTCTTTTCTGATTTTGTGATAGTTTGAGCTTTTAACAGGGCATACGGACACAGCCTCAGCTGGTATAAATCAGCTTCACTCTGTTGCCTTAAATGTGGGCCAATTTACACTGGCTGGGGATTCATCCCAAACAGCTTAAAAATAAACTGCTATAACACATCAATATTTAGTCAGCAGTAGATAATGATGTGCAATCCAACTGCAACACAATTCTTTCCAGTAAGGCATGCAGGTTTGAAGACAAAGATTTAAAAGCACATGCAAGCTTTTGAATTAAATATGCAATACCAATATTGTTGAGATATTCTGACATGTCTCTTACTTATTTAAACATAATATTTCCAGGGCATGTTTACATTAAAAACACTCGATGCATGGGGAACAGAGAGGGACTCTTGCAAACAATAAGATAAAATTAAATGGATAGAGCAGCCTTTGATGTGCACAGTTGAAACTTATTGAGAGTGGGACTTTCTATGTGGTTTTTCAGAGTGGACCTAGTACCTCTAAAGCAAATAGGAATTGTCTGCTCGGCATTAACAGAAGCTAGCACAGTTCCTTCTTGCTATTGATGAATCTAACCCAGCACTCTGCACTTCTTCTAACTCAGGAGGAAATAAGGATACAAACATGGTTTAACAGCACACTTCTGTATCACTCCACATTCTCGGGATGCTCCAAGCTTTGTATGCTTCCAGCAGCCCTTAAGGGAATCCTTCCAGCATCTAGGAATCATCTTCTTGCCAAGACATGTTCGTTTTCTTCAGCAATGTTTAATGTGCTCACAACCAGACAGAAGATGCTGTGGAGCTAATATGATGACTCTGCAGTACTAGGGGCTTCCAGAACCTCTCAGTAGATGGCAAAAAAAGAATTCTTCATGGCTTCAGTGTTTACTTTAGATCTGTCCTCCATGTTCTGTGTCTTAAGTCATTTATTCTCTGCTGGGCTAAAAGCAGCAGTCCAATTGGAAAGGAGGTAGGGGAAAAAAAGTCTTTCCTCTAAAAGAAGCAGTCTGTGTTACTATTAAAGAAAAGTTCAAGGATTTTTATTTATTTCTTTTTCTAAGAGTCCAGGTGCAAAGCCAAGCCTGCTGGGGTCAGCACTTAAGCACTTTCCCTGTGTTCAGGGTCAAGCCAGCAGTGTTTCATGTGTGAGCTCTGATCTCACATTTCAGCACAAACTACAGCAGGCTTACCCTGCGCTTATGCATAGTGCTGGAAATCACTGATGCTGTTTTCTTCTAAACATACTCATTTTTTAGTCTTATTCTACAATTAAATCATTGGAGGATTTTCATAATAGGTTCAAAATGAGGGGTTTTAAAGTAATAACTTGTACTGAAAATAATGATCATCATCAACTGTTTACATTGATTATGGAGAGAAGGAAAATCTTTAATTGCTGGACTGAATTATTTATCATTTCTCTTTCTCTCCTTTCTATGCATATTGAATAATGTTAGTAAATATGCAGTTGCACATGTTGTCCTTTTTCAGTGAAAGCAGATTTGCTTATACCCCTATATGGCTTCCATAGAAATATGCAACTATGACCTACAATCATCTGCTTCTGTCTAAACAGTGAGCCAAGAGAGTGAGCTCATGGATGACTGGATTCATACATGTCCTGCTTCCATAAAAGTTGGGTACAATATGCCTATTGATTTCAAAAGTATAAGGCTCAAGTCCTTAATGCATGGGTTGCTATTTAGCTCTTTCCCAACAGGATTATAAAACATTCCTTGTGCATCCTTGACTTTTAGCCTAGATGTTTTATAACTACAAAAACCCTTCAGTTCAGTGGGAAGTTTCCTAGAATAAATAGTAAGGCAGAATTTGTGAAACGACTATAACAACTTCATCTATTCATAGTCAGTGTAAGTGTATTCTCCTAGGAACTCCAGTGTACTCTGCTCTTACCCTGTCAATTTATGGCCTTGGGAAGGATATATCTGAATAGTTCAGAAATGCAACCACTAACATGTAAACAAAATCCACTGGAATTAAACATATTGCACTGATGATGAGACACATTTACTTAATTTAATTTCTTCATTAATAATTTAAGCAGACAAAATGCATATTGTAATGTGAGGTACATGACACTTGCATGTTGCTATGCCTATATACTTACAAAGTATTCAATGTGTACTTAGTGGCGCTTAAAAAATGTCATGTACAATTCTTCTAAACATTCTTACAGGGTTCCCATTTGCACTTCATCTTTCAGAAAAGTCTTGTCAGAAAAATGTCTGATGAATATTACTGAAAAAATAAAATTTCAATTTTAGTTATCTGTTGGACATTTCTGAATTGTCTATTCATTTAATATATTTCCTGGTGCTTGCCAGTTTAGCAGTGGAGTTGATTTAGGCCAGTGGCTGTACACACAGACCATTCACTGAGCAGATTTTGCTATTTCTAATAGAACTGTTATGATCATATACTTCTTTAAATATTGATTCTGGGATTTTAAACAGTTATCCAAGAAAATAATCTGTGAGGCACTGGTATTTCACAGATAATTACAAATTCTATTATTTTATTTGATTTTTATATACTCTTTACTGTGTCTTGCTTTATAGTTTCTTCTGACTGACAATTTAACAGCTTTTGGGTGCTGTCCTCACTGTAGGAGAAATTAGTCCTTATGAAGAGATCAAGTGCTGAAAAAGCATTTAGGCCTGTGGGACTTAAATGGTGTCTTAGCCCTCTGGAAGGAGCTAGAGAATTCATGCAAGGTTTTCAGTGTCACTTAGCATGCTTCAGTTGATGCTATAATGGGCAAGAAGGCCACTAGTCTCAGAAGGAGAGAGACAAATGTCACAAGGAAGAGGAAATTCTGAGAGGGTTCGTGTTTATGGAAAAGAAACAAGTCCCAGATGCAGAGAAAGACACTAACAGAGTTTGGTACCTCCGTGCAGGGGATATCCCAGTGCTGTTGTGCATTGCAGATGGCAGAGCTTTCCTATGACCTAAATTAAGCATGCATTCAACAAATGGACAGCCCTGTTGGAATCGGCAGATTTGTTCTTGTCTTTATTACTTCTTTTCACTAACCCCAAACATGTCATCTTACAACAATTTTTACTGTGCAATAACATAGCAGCAACACAGAATTCCACATGATCGTCAAAGTCATACGCCCATAATTTAGGGCAAAACATGCTGGAAATTTACGTTGTATCCAAGGAAAATGACAGTCCAGCAAAGGACACAATCCACCACTGGATTTATAGTTTTCTGCATTCAAGTTATAATTATTTTGGTACTGTTCTGTTTGCCACCATCAGCCAGAAGTTTCTCCAAAGGTAAAAGCAGTTAGCTCTGTGCCTTCCCTGACCAAGAGTAGATTCTTACATTAATCACCCTAACCTGGCATGTCCCTCACATGGTTCTTTTTTGTTTTCAAGAGCCCTATATCTATAAATCCAGTAATGGATCTCTTCCATCAACAGCCAACAAAATACCTGCCCTCCTCCTCACCTTCTGTAGTAATAAAAGGCAACAGTCCCTTTTGGTCTGAGTTTTTTGGTTTGGTTTGGTTTGGCTTTGTTTCTTTCTTCAGGTTGGGTTTGGTTTTTGGCTTTGGTTGGGGATTTTCTGCAATAGGAATACTCTAAGGTGAAACAAACATGATTTCTTGTAAACTGTAAAGACTTCTTGAAATTTCATTGAATACTGAGAATAATTTCACTGAATATAGAGTCTCTGTACCACACTGTCACAGCATTATTACACTGATATGAGAGTCTACTTACTCTTTTTAATAGTTATCAGGCACCTATAAGAAGATATACACACTTTTGCAAAAGTAGTGTTATAGAGAAACACTTGGCCAAGTTCTGTTGGTAAGTGTAAGGTGAAGGTAAGTGCAATTAGTGAAATTCAGAGATAATCAAGTGGGGATAATGAAGATGATTCCTTGCTTGTCGAAAGAGTCATACTGCATTGCCTTCTGGTTCTGCTTCAGGCACTTGGCAACATCCTGAGTCACAGGAGGGCACTTTTGATTAGCTCTGGGCTACTTACTTGCCCTAGCTCTTGCTCCTGCTGAGTGCATAGCAATAAATTCTTTGCTGCTCAAGGCTAAGAGGCTAGGGCCTCATTGATTCTGGAAGCCGCATGCAGGAAGAAAAGAAGACAGTGTTTTTAAGCAAGCTGGAAAGATTTTTTAGAAAAAGGCCTCTTTATTCTGTGGCAACTTATAGGAAATTAGCACTAATGTCAGCTGGTAAGGGTAGCAACCGTCCCTGCTTGGTGTATTGTGGGGGGAGCACATGCTCTGGGTTGAGCCAGCTGGCTGGATGAAAAAGGAAGGGAACAGTGAGAGGAGGCAAAGTTATGCACATACCTGAAGCATCGGACACAGGTTTGTCCCTCACTAGGTGTGGGACCAAAGGGGAACTTGTTACTCTTCAGCCTGCATTCACTTCTAGAGCTTCAGTTGCAAAGGGTGCAAAAAGAAACTGATCCAACCAGTAGAATCACAGAAGTAGTGGACAGCAAGAAACATTCTCCAAAACACTGATGCCAACACCTGTCAAACAGACTTTGAGTTGATTAAACTTAGAAAGAGTGGGTTAAACCACAACAGATACAAAGACAGGAAGATGAAGAAGGAAGCAAATCAGAATATAGACCTTGACAGATGGAGCTGGATAGAGAGTACAAGTAATTGACATGGCAAAAATATCGTTTGCAAGGGCTTTCAGTTCTGTATCAGAGCATTAGCCAGCTCTGTCTCAGGACAAAGAAAATATTTCATATAAATCTGTATTTTTTCCAGTGCATTTTCACACTTTCTGGAGCATCAATGCTAACCTCAGAGACAAACATGCATATACCATTATATGATCCAGTTAAAGTACATCATTATATTGCACTTACTAACGTAGTATGAGATTACCCTCCAGAACAGCAGTAAGCAACATGACTAAGAGCTGTCATATTTATTTTCTCATCCACTCCCCATGGAGGAGTATGTATGCAATGAAGCACTGTGGTCTATGTATTTATCTATTTTCATATTTCCCTTATGTTTATGTAAGAAGATTAGATTAAAAAAGCACTTTGTACTTGGAGAAGAAAGCAATACAGTTTGTGCCAGTCCCTTCTTCCTGTGAGATTCGATGCTCCAGTTTTAGAAAATTCTCCCTGTAAAACCTTCAGTGTGAGAGAGGAATGAAGTTATTGATGATGGTCTACATTTATAAGCTCTAGGGATCCCTTCAGCTACACTCAAATCTACACTTTAAAATAAAGACAAGGACCTTGAACTAAATTCAAAAAACAATGGCCAATGTCAGCTTCAGGAGCAGGATAAGCTTGCTTGTTACTTAAATGTATCCAAGTTTTGCCTGACTTTGAGGGTGTGTGAGAACATTTTTCATGTCCACCTATGTTGTAGTGCTGTAGCCTACCTGCGAGGTGACATGGATGAGTTGCTGCCACTACTTGCAAATTCATCTATTGCCTAAAGGTGGTAAAAAGCAATTGTCATGGCTGCTCCTGTAGAGAAAGGTAGCAATATTCCTGTTGGGAGGATAACAATAGTGCTGTGTCAGTTTTGGGAATGTTTTTGGTGTTCTCCAGAGGGAGACTGACACGTAAATGTTATTTTACCTGGACACAATTGAAAATGGTGCCCTCTTTATGCAGCTAATACGATTGCAGTGCATCTGACCAACCAGTCCCCCGTCTGCATGGGGAAGCTGAAGCTAACATAGGAGATGATTAATCCTGTGGCACTGGACAGCTGCAAGGTGGAGGTATGGTTTCCTGTGACTACTCCTTTTAGAGCACACAAAATCCTCTTTGAGAGCTATGTGGTTTCAGAGAGCAAAAGGGAAGAGGGTCACTAGGTCATTACAGAGACTCATTTACACATCATAAGCTATTCCTCTGACAGATGATTTAGGAACTGTAAGAAGTCTATTCCCATTTAATATCACAAGTTACTGAAACATGAATGCAGGGTCTTACTCTGGTTCTGTTTGAAATTAGCAGTGGGCTATAATTTAGGGCTTTCATTTTTCAGGTTGTATGAGCTCATAAACACACAGGCACAGAGGCACAGAAACATATGCACACGTAAGCACAGCACTTATGTCATTTATTTTTCTATGCCACCTTCTTATCCCAGTAGATATCTTCCACTTGCTTTACTACTCCAAGCTCATTATTTTATATCTACCATAGTCTGCCAGGACACAGTTTTCTCTTTTTCATGTTTGACTTATACCTGTGCAGTTGCAACTTTTGTTGCAAGATTTTTCACCAGGAGGCTTATTCAGGCTTTCTAAAGGAGGCCCTAATATATAAAAAGTGAGTTGGGGGAAAACATTTTGGCTTTTCCTACTGTGCTCAGTACAGCTAGGCTGTATTAACTGAAGTGGGAAATAGTTTCAGCATTGGTCCCTGAAGCTGCTGGTTGCTGTACCCAGGATGGAAAGGAAACTGTTCGTTGTGTCGCTGTTTTTTGGGTCTGCTGCAGCTTGGCAGAGTGTCTGTGCCAGCAGGAGCACCAGATCAGGGCATTATTTAACCACAAAATCACATACTTTTCTCTGCCAACATCATTCTTTACTTTTCTCAGAGTGGGAGGGAAATAGTGTGGCTTGTTTCAGTGCCCCTGGGGCCTTGAATCTAAGTTTTCATTCAGGAAATGAATAATTGTAATCCTCCCTTGCTGTAGGGCAGACACAGACAATACGGTATTTCCCTTCAGTGCACAAAGCTAACAAATAACTGCTCCTATAAGGGCCTGGGAATAAGGGGAAGAGAATTATATAGGCTGGGTGGGATGGAGAAGAACAAGAAATACAACAAAAGTAAGAAAAAAAAAGAGTATTGGCAGGAGAAAATGGTGCAATACTTCACCCAGCACCATGAGGCTCGTGAGGTTTACAATTAAAGAAGGGTTATGTAGCTAAAGGTTCAGATAAGACTACAAAAACTGTTAAGAGCTCAAGGAGAGAGCTAAATAGAAATTTCAAAGCAAAGGCAGAGAGAGGGAAAGGACTAGGAAATAAAATGATGGCAGAGTGACAGAGTGTCATTTGGCACTGCTGATATGCCTTAAAGTCCCCAGAGCTGGGACTAAGGAGGCATCACATCAGGTTCCAGACAGAAAGGACTTCCTCTGTCACTCACAGGCAGCCTTCGAACTGATCAAAGGGTACTGCTAAAAACACCCACTGAAGTCAGTAGTTCAAGAGAGAGCAGGTCACCTACAGGCAACACCTTCAGCATAAAATATGTAATAGACAATAAAGCAGAGGGAAATTGCTTGAGGTTCCTGCAGCCGCAAGAGACCGAGACTCCGTTCCCCATAATTAATGTGAAATTATGACATTTCCCTGTTCTTTTGGGGTGTACTAGCAACTTCAATTTGGAGTAAGCTTATTTGATATAAATATTTACATATGCATAACTCCCTTCCCTAGCCGTACTGGAGACATAAAGAACTCAGCAGCAATTGCTTCAGGCCAATGCTCTGCTTCAGCTATCACAGGAATATGGCAAGTGCAGTCATAGCCCTTGTCACCAGCTGCCACCCACTTACTCTGGTGCTTGCCAAAAAGAAAGACAGAAGGTTACTCACTGACAATGGCAGAGTCATTCTCACTTCTTTATAGCTAAAAGGAACTCTAAAGCTCCTCTGTTAAATTCATACTGAAAGAGGCTAAACGTTGCTGCACTATTAATATGCGCAAGAGACAAAACTTGGAGATCTCCCACCTTCCTATATATATCGGGCAGGAATTTTCTTCCCAGAAATAATCTCTTTTATAACAAGGCAACAAAATTTGTTACAATTAACCAAGAGAAAGGAGGGAACACTATTGTCAGAATTTCATGAGCCACAGACTTCATTGTACAAGTAATGAAATGCTCTTGCAAATGGAAATGAAGTATTCTGTAGAAACTGGGATCATTATGTAAGAAGACAAAGGAAAGCCCTTGTTGCCCCATAGCCCTTATGAGTGAGCTAATTTCTGGTTTGATTTAGCTTTTCTCATAAAGAACCAGCAATGATCTGGCAGACATCACATACATATGAAACAAGGTGAAACAGAGAACCACAGAAATAAGACTGAATTATACCAAAGCTAGCTCAATTTAAAATCAGTCTAACTGCCTGGATTTCTGTGAAATTACTCCTGATTTCTCTGGGTGTAAGCAAGCATAGAACCCAATTACTGCTTCTGCGAAGGACTGGGTTTAGTGTCATCATGGAGCAAGGAATGAAGAAAGGTTAAGTTCATGCTTCCCCCCCGCCCCGCCCTTTTTCCTTTTTTTTTTCCTATTTGAGTGACCTCTTATGTCAAAGTTCTCATTAGGCAGCATCGGAGAGGTCCAGAAAAAAACACATGAAGTGTTACAGTCCTTCTGACTCCGCCTCACACCCCATACAGCCTCAGAAAAAATCAGTAGCGTGTTAATGCACTGACCTCTTCCAAGAAGCAGAGACAGCTATACAGTGTGTTTCTACGCTAATGCATAGAAATTGGGAGTGGGAGGATATTGGAAAGGCACAGTCATAGTGAATTGTCCATGTTTCAAGTTAGAAAATGTGCAGTTACAGCTGGACAGGTAAAAAAAAAGACAAACCAACCTGAAAATAGTGGAGGGACTGGGTATTTACTTGTTTGTTTGTTTTCTCTGTAGGCCTATGTACTTACTGGAAGTCATGGGAAAGTGGACTTTTTTTGTGATGAACTAAGGGAGGATTTGGCAAATATGACAGAGGAATACCATGAGCAGATATTCCTAAGAAGCAGCTGTTACATGAGAGAATTGTGGGCCTACAGGGAAAGGTTTGGGAATTAAATGTCCTCATAAAATTCACTGGGCAGAGCTGCTTTCAGTAGCTGTGCTAAGCTCTAAGAAATGCAAATGACTGATTTCTGAGGAATGCAGAACCTGGTGCAGTGTGACTAACCCACGTCCCCTTGCTCTTTGCTGGCCAAACAGCCACTCTAATGCTCAGTTTTCTGTGAAAAACTTAACTCCTTTGCTGGTGCAGAGATGGTACCAAAAACCAGATAAATCTTGTACGAAGGGAGTGATCTAACATCTTCATGTGGCTGCTACAGGATTACAGCAACATTTCCTTCATAGAGAACCAGGTTTTAAACTGAAAACGCAATGATCTCTGTAAGACTCCTGGGTGAATAGTCCCTTCACCTCTCACCAGAAGAATTTCCCTTTCCCATGAACTAATAAAAAATACTACTAAAAGCATAAAAAGAATCTTGAGGTCATTCCTTAGCTTCTTGTTATTCATTATTCTTTTCTAAATTTTATTGTATCAGGTAACTTTTTGCAGGAAAGATCTGTTATTCACAAAAAAAAAAAATCATCAAGAAAACTGTGAGGAAAGGAGAGTTCAAAGCAGATATAAAGTTTTGGTTTGGTTTGGTTTTTGTTTGTTGGTTGTTTGGTTTTTGGTTTTTTTTGGTTGGTTGATTAGTTTTTAAACATAACTACAATCTGGAAGTACCTGGGTTTCTCAACAGTTCCTACTGTAATGATTAGAAAGCCTATTCACACAGACAAAATGCATATTGCAATACAGTGTCTCAGATGGGACTTGAGCTGTGATGAATGAGGCCAAGGATTGCCTCACTCACTGATGTGCCTGTGCCTCATGTTAACCAAAAGTCTCATAGCAGCATTACTAGAGAATACAGATCTAGATCTGATCTGATCCTGAAATGTATATGGCCAAGAAGGCAAATGGCATCCTAGGGTATATCAGGAGGGGGGTGGTTAGTAAGTCGAGAGAGGTTCTCCTCCCCCTCTACTCTGCCCTGGTGAGACCGCATCTGGAATATTGTGTCCAGTTCTGGGCCCCTCAGTTCAAGAAGGACAGGGAACTGCTGGAGAGAGTCCAGCGTAGGGCTACAAAGATGATTAAGGGAGTGGAGCATCTCCCTTATGAGGAGCGGCTGAGGGAGCTGGGTCTCTTTAGTTTGCAGAAGAGGAGTCTGAGGAGAGACCTCATTCATGTTTATAAATATATAAAGGATGAGTGTCACGAGGATGGAGCCAGGCTCTTCTCGGTGACAAACAATGATAAGACAAGGGGTAATGGACACAAACTGGAACACAGGAGGTTCCACTTAAATTTGAGAAGAAACTTCTTCTTAGTGAGGGTGACAGAGCACTGGACCAGGCTGCCCAGAGAGGTTATGGAGTCTCCTTCTCTGGAGACATTCAAAACCCTCCTGGACGCCTTCCTGTGTAACCTCATCTAGGTGTTCCTGCTCCGGCAGGGGGATTGGACTAGATGATCTTTTGAGGTCCCTTCCAATCCCTAATGTTCTGTGATTCTATGTGATTCTGTGACATATATATATATATCCTAATAATTCCTAGGCATCTTTGAAAAACCCTTTTGTCTCTGACTTTCTCTCTGTATATGTATGCAAATACATTTTATTGCCCACATTTTTTTGGGGGGTTACAGGAGTTATTTTAGGGGTGTTTTCTTCCTCAAAGCCCTTTAACTGACAGGAGCAATATCAGTATCAGAATATCTAGTTTTTACTGGATTTTTGAGCAAGTCTGATATCCATTCCATGTTTCCCACCTATAAACTGAAGGTAATATTTAGGGCACTTTTTAAAAGTACTTTGAGTTTTTCATGTTAAAAATTGGACTTTGCCTCTTATTAATATATTAGTATAACAGCTATTATAAATCCCATTAGATTTCCACTTGTGATAGGTTGGTGTCAGGAAAGAAAATGTCTCTGGCAATCAGTGATGTAGAAATAGACTGAATTCAGCAGTATCTACTGAATTAGATAATAATCCCAATTCAGCTGACAGAGCTGAAGTTGTATTACCTAGTTTGGAAAGAAGCAGGTGTCTCTGAATACCTGACTCTTTTTCCAGTTTTGTCAGGACACTGGTAAAAGCATGTCCTTCATAGGACAGCTCATCTCCCGCTGTAATGTCAACTGCGTCTTCAGCAATGGAAAGCAAAACAACTTTGGAAACAGATGGGCTGTGTGACAGTCAGATGTGTCAATATCTTGACTCAAGAGAATAGGAGGTCGTAATTAAGGTTTTTCTTTAGCATAGGAGTTTTAATAGCATAGATATTGTTCCTGGTATTTGTTTCAAATAGAAATCAATAACTTACAGGGAACTGACAGTAGTGACAGGTATCGAAGTGGTAAAAACTACTAGAGACTTCTAACTTTTTTTGCCTTTATAAAAGGTTTGGATAGTCTAGGTATAGCATAATGCAACCCTCTCTGTCCATTCAAGAAAAATAAATTCAGGTGAGAGTTAATTAATAATAATATTAATGATTTTAAGATATTGCCTGATACTAATGTACAGTCTGGTTCCACACTGTATGAGTTCCTGTACAGAACAGTTTCTCTGGTTTTTCACTTTAGCTGTTCCTTGCTTTAATTAGAAACAGTAAAATTATTTTTTCCTACTCTGAGTCTCTGATATGGACTAAACAATAAGCATTACTTTAAGACACAGGAGTGTAACAGTACATCTTTATTGGAGCTACTGCCAAGCTAGAAACCTTGCATCAACACTCCTATCAATCTCTTAGTCTTTAAAAGTAGTGCTTCAGCTTGTACAGTTAGTTCAAAAGACTGCAAATGCAAAGTTTACAGAAGTGTATGACAGTGATATATTTGCCAGTAGCAAATTAGTCCAAGTGAGTTGTAAAGCTTGCACTGACGTATATAATTCTTAGCAGGTTTCAAACTGTCTCCTCCAAGCTATGATTAATTTCATTAGATATTCTTCAAGTTAAGAAAAAAAGGAAGAGTAATAAGGCAGTCTGTCAATCACAAATTCTAGAACACAAAAATATTCTCAGACTAAGTAATCTTTCCATGCTGTGGACTTGATACTCATCTCACTGACATGAGAATGGTTCTGCTGCACTCATAACCCATACATTTAAGCAGATGATGATTTAATTTTAGCACCAAGCACTGAAATCACAGTTTGATGTTTTTATCTCAAAAGATCACTTCCAAAATGAAAATTATGTAATGTGTTTTAAATTTACCTGTTCCCAAATAATATTAAGTACCATCTAAATGGTGAAATTATGTGCCCTTAGTAAAATGCCACTACATAGTTTATATGCAAAACTATGCATATTATGCAATAAAGAGTATTTGTGCTATAAGTGAAAGATTAAAACAGTAATTTACAGTTCAAATTCTGCATTCTTATGGTCAAGTTATGAAGCAAATCGATACATTCATCACAAAGACAGATTTTACGTGGGAAGACAACTTCCAGCCTACGTACCTAATAATGGAAAACACCATTAAGAAGGTCTCATTGGCTAATGACAATGCAGCTTTGTTAATTCTCGATTAACAATTTTTTTTTCCCCTGATGATTCCATCACAAATTTGATTTCTCAAAAGAAGCTTGACCTACTGATAGCAATGATAAAGCAAGGGAATTCACAGTTTGGGCACCATTTCTCTTCTCTGGTAACACCCAGTCCTCCCTTCCACCCACACAGGCCTTGCCCATCACTTGCTCATTTGGCTGATTGGCTTCTCTAATCAGGAGGCACGGCTTTGCCTTGCCATGGTGTTGCCTGGCACCTGGCTGTCATGGGCCTCAGCTGTTGTGCTTTTCACTGACTCTTGAGCAGGTATTGGGAAGCAGTTGTGGGGAGGCAAGGCAAAGACAAGGCTGGGAGAAGTAGTTGTTTATTTTTTTTTCTTCTCTGCCCACTCCTCTTCAAACACTGTTCACTAAAGCTTTCTACAACATAAGGAGTTTGACCTCTTTACTTTGTCTTTTTTTGCTTTTACGTTATCACTGGATCTTTAGGATTTGGGGTTTCACAGAATCACAGAATCACTCAGTTGGA
>NW_010200865.1:0-5058 GCF_000695765.1 Mesitornis unicolor | reverse complement strand
TTCCAGCTCCTAAGATTCTGTGATTCTGTGGAAAGTTCCATCCATTTCACATGAACTTCCTATCTAGGGATTGGATACTGTAGATCAGATACTGTAGATTGTTATCCATAATTATAATTGTAGGCACAGTATACAAGAGGTTGAATTTAGCATAATACAGCAGCACAATACTAGTTGTGGCCTAGCTTCAAACTTTTTACAGTATTGGCACACTAGTTTTGAAGATGCAGCCCAGAAGTATTCATCCTCATGTGCCCTTCATGTGTTTTTCGGTTGCATGGTTTTGAGAGGAGTATAGGTGGCTATTTAGGATGTTTCTTCATTTTCCTTATACCAAGCACCCAAATCATTAAAAAATGAGAATCAAGTCTGTCATTTGGTAGGCTGTTAAAAATACAAGAAAATATGCTCTGGTTTGTTTTCTGAGCACATTTGTATGTCAGGGATAGTGACATAATTATTTTCATTTCATTGGAAGAAAGGTATTCTTGCTCTCTCAGGAACAAAACAAGAATATCCTTGTCTTCCCCTTCCTGACAATTAGCAAAAAACAGCCACTGATGCATCTTAAGCTGTCTGAAAACAGTACTGCTATGCACAAGTACATTGTTGTTGTACTGAGCATTAGAATCAAAGTAATTCCTTAGGAGATCTGAGGCTTGTGACTGGCTGTGTGCTGGCCCTCATTCATAAACAAATACAACAAAGCAAATGAGCCCCGGGTAACTATAGAGTGACTTCCGAAGTCTGTTGCTTTTTTTTTTGTATCTTACCTGCAGTCGTAATGCTTTTGGCAGTGATAGTCATAGAATTCCAATTAATATGTGAAATATAGACCTTTTTTCATGAAATATTTTGAACTTTTTTTTAAGGGAAGTATAAGACATGTTTTACAGAATGTGATCCACTAAGATATTTTATTAAGTTTTCCACAAAGTGATGAAAAAACTCTTTCAATACAACTTTTGGTATGTGGGTTAATGGGCTTACTCTGACAGTGATTCCTTCCAATTCTGTTGTTTGTCATTTTACTTCACAAATGTTTGTTCGTACACCAGTGTTCACAGACTCTGTTTCAAAATAATGAATGTGCTTAATCATGAGAGCTTAATCAGAATAACCTGAAATCAAACATTTTCCATAATCTTTTCTTGCAGTCAATCTTTTGTGGACGTGTATTTCATACATCATATATATAATCAAAGCGGCATAGTAGCTGATGACATTTTATTTTTGCTCGAATGTTCTGATAGTGACTGAATGAGGAGCAGAATGCAGAGCATGGCAAAGTGTAATTATTAGTCTCTAACAAAATATGATGTGAGAATGGATATTATGAGTAGAAGTGATGATACTGCATGATTATTTTGCCTGATTGGTGCAGAGTTGCCAGAAATGTTTTTTCCTGCTTGGCCTAGTTTCAAAGTTGTTGCTTTTTTATTTTTTTTTCCCCCACTTACGTATTTATTTTTTAAAGTTTTGTTTGCATATCCTAATAGTTATTTTTTTGATAAGGGACTGGTATCTATTCAAGGCAAATCTCATCAGGTGATAGTTCAAGGTGTCCATGAGCTCTATGATCTGGAAGAGACTGCGGTAGCCTGGGAAGAAGACAAAAATAGAACAAATAGACTGGTCCTAATAGGTAAGAGACAATTACGTATCTCCTCATTTGACTTTTAATAAGCTGTTCTGTCTGCAGGCAGTTCTGTAACTTTTCCAGTGAAAAGCAACTAGCCTAAACTGGCCAGAATAGTAGCAGTATGTTCAGTGTAACCTTCAGTGAAAGGTTTATCCATCAAGACTTCCTGTAGTTTTATATTTCAGCAGAGAGGGGTCTATACTACTATCCCTTTGTTGTTTGATCAAATATTTGATAACTGTAAGAAAAGTGATTATAGCTATTGAACTGTATAAAATCTGTTTTGTTTCTGACGAGCTTGTAATGCTGAGGTTGTACATTTCAGTTTCCTGCTCGTTACTCTCTGCTTTGCAAAGTGGTTTTATGTCCAAAAAACCCCCGTTTTTTCCTTCTTTCCCTTACTTGTGCAGTTCAAAGTCTGTTGTTGTCTGTAAAATCTAAAGTTACCTTGTTGCCTGCCACTTAATTTTAATGCTGCTCTATTTTCACTTACTCGTAAAAGAAACGTTTTCTTTGCTGAGAAGACTTGCAGGTTGCTACTTGCATGCATTTTTTTGTAATACGTTGTAAATGTAATTACCTAATTTATTTTTCTTTACAGGCAGGAACTTGGATAAAGAGACCATCAAAGAAGTATTCATAGCCACTGTGATAGAGAAACAAGGAAACAGTTGACATCAAACTACAAGAAAGATGAGATGCCTGTGCTTAACCCTGCAACCTTTACATGACAGAAAAGACTGAATAACATGCAGTAGAGTAGTTTACACAGCAGTTAGACCCTGGCGTTCTAAGAATCCCAGCTGTTTTAAGATTGGCTTTTATGATCTAGAATCAAACACGAAGAATTTTACCATTTTGGGTTTGGCTTAAGTTACGTCAGTGACATCATTTACCTGTGCAGAGATACAGATAGGCAAAAGGCTGTTGTTTATACTGTACATTATTACAATAGGAATATGATAAGCATGTTTCAAGTCTAGTGCTTCCAACTTGATCTAGTTAAAGATGTCCCTGCTCACTGCAGGGGGGTTGGACTAGATGAGCTGTAAAGGTCCCTTCCAAACGAATGCATTTTATGATTTGATTTTAACTCTTTTACTACTGGAAATGAAGCAACAGTGATTATTACCATTGATGAAAGCACAGTGAAAAGTATTTAGTGTTTACTATTAAACTGTCTTCCACCTCTTTCTACTTGTTTTGTGATTTTTTTCAATGTATACATCCCTCCCAGGCACTTCTAAATCTGTTGTATAACTGAAACTAAAAATACATAGATAGCAGGGACTCAAGACCACATGGAGTATATACTATCTGCATAATAGCTATGAATGCAGCCTTCAGTCACATAGCCGAAGTGTTGAAAAATGTAGCTGACCTTGTAGATCATGACCCTGCCAGTTCAGGACTTGGAGGACCAGGGGTGTCACATTTTCACTGTGTTACCTACACAGCCCTTCATGATTTGTTATGGGGTTCTCTGACACTGCCCTTAGGTGCTGTCTTCAAAACTTTCTTTGAAGCTTCTCTGTGCTCACTATTTTACACTTTAGAGCTGAACTTCTTGCTTCTTACTCATCATTCACCTCTCAGCTTTAGAGGGTTATGTATAGCTTAGTGAATGGGAAATAAGTGAATGAAAGTAAGTAAGGTGGAATTAAAAATGCAGGTATTCTGAAGAACAGACACTCAGCTCTAGTGCTACATGGATGCTTGCTGATGTGTCTGGGTAAGTAGAAGTTTGTTTTCAGTACTAGTGGTCTGTTACTTGTCACATAACTAACATTTGCTTTAGGAAGGAGGAAAAAAGAAAGGAGGACATTCACTTATGAGCAGTCTTAAAAAAACCTCTTTTTGCTCCTACTAAAATCAGTGAGTTTGGAGTTTGTTTCCAAAGAGGTGGTGATGAAGGAGCATTAGGTGTTGAAGGAGCATTGTTAGTCTTTCACTGCCAGGAGCTGGTGCCTCGTTTGATTAATAGATGAAGTCATGTGCCCAGTACAACAGAGCTCTTCAGTCTGCCAGTGGATCCATTAGCAGACTTGACTTCGTTCCTTACAATGTAAGTAGTTTTAGATAGCTTGAAGAGGTTTCCAGAAATTAACTATTTCTGTAAACTAAAGCAAGGTAAAAAAAAAAGAGCAGTCTACTTAGAATGCTTAGTGGAGCATTGGTGGCATTTGGTTGAGGTGAGTGTATTGCTGAGTGACATTGTGACAGTTTCCCTTAGCATTTGCATCTCTTCATTTTGAAAATGAATATATATTCTCAGACTAATACATATTTTGGATAGCATAAGTGATACTTAGTTCTCCATGAAGATTAGTCAGATGATTGCAGTTAGTGTCATGGATTGAGTTACATCATGTAAATGCAAAATTGTGTATAATACATTTGCTTATTGCTGCTTACACTTCCGTTCTTCATAGTGAAAGCAATCAAATATGTTTTTTCTCATAAATGTGTCATGTAATTGAAGAACTCTTATTCTTAGAAACATTAAGTGCCCAACTGATTATTCATTTTCCATTTTTAAAAATAATTCAGAGATTTAATAAGAGCTTCTACTATGAATCATAAGGGAATGAGGCAGAGATGTCTTACTGTCATATTTTAGATGCTTGTTTTTTACATTTGCTCACCAAAATCATACTCCAAAATTCCTACAGCTGTCAATATACTGAGTTTTTTGTTAATGGGACATCTCTCAGTTGAGGATTTTCTGTATAGCTCATATTCTGTTAGTCATTCTTCCTCTGTAGGATTTCCCAGCACTGCTCACAGTGGGAGTATCAGAGAAGCTTTAGTCAGTGTGCACAGCTTTGTCTCTCCTTGTCACCTGCAAACTGCCTGTATGTTTACAGGGAGTCCCTGGGATGGAGAGCAAGCAGCTGTCACACAGGGTGAGAATATGCACCTCTCCATCTTTGCTGGCTGTCAGGATGCCCACTCTTGCCTTGTCCTCTATTCTGTTCACTCGTAAGAACACTGGTAACATAGCCAAGGGCTGGCTCTTTATCCTCTTTTCCAAAGAAAGTGGTTGTCTTGGATATTTACTTAACTGACTTTTTCTGGTCTGTTCTTGTTTGTCCAGCCTGGGCATCGAGTCTTACTCTTGTCATGCCAAAATGAAAAGAGGAGGAAAGACAAATGAGAGAGCTGCAGTTAAAGTTGTCCTTTGTGAACTGATTGCATGATAGTTTTGATGTTTGTGTTACTGTCAGTTAAATCAAGGATGTCCTTCTTCAAGGAAATGGAACTGGATTAAAGTGAGGTTCTGCAAGAGGCTAGAGGGAGCAGGCAGGCACTGTTCAGCCCTGTCCTGGAGTGGTGGGGGGGTGGTTGAGGGATGCTCGGGGTGGGTAAGGAGGGGTCTGGTAAGGAAACAGAATCACAGAACGTTAGGGATTGGA
>NW_010200864.1:0-6919 GCF_000695765.1 Mesitornis unicolor | reverse complement strand
CAATTCTGTGATTCTGTGTGATTCTGTGATCACGGGTCAGTGATGCATGAGAGGCTTTGTACCATCACCTGCATCCACTCAGACCACCACACCAACCCCCTTAACAGCCCTGTTCAAATACAAAAATATCAGATTTCTCTTTTTCGGGAATATTTAACTCTTTTTTTTTTTCCCAAGTGGGAGAGTACAAGAAGATAGTACAGAACTGACTGATGGCATAGGGTAACAAGGTCCTCGATTGCAGTAAGAAAATGGTATCACAGAGCTTTTAGCTGAGATGAAGAGAATGTCAAAACAGCCAGGAAATGTCACTTGTGTGTCTTTAGCCCCTCATAACGCATTTCTAACATCTTTTCCTGCTCTATTTAACCAGTTTCTCCCCCACTTACAACTGTTGGGTGTTTGTTTATTGAGAGTGTCTTGAGGGCAGTTTTCTGAGCATGCTTCTGCTCATTTACTCATGTCCAGTTGCCTTCACAGGCATAAATCAGACATGAAGATGTTATTAGCCGTGATTCCTGGCACCCCCAGCACACTGAGCAAGCATCCTATTTAAGAAAACAATATACAATGGATTATTCATAATAGACTGAGTGCGTCACAGATGAGTAATTATAAACATGGAATACATCAATAATGACAATTTTAACAGCAGATTTAACAAAGTAACACGCTACAAATAGCCTGCTGGTTGACTGTGTATTATTAATGAAATGCCAAAACATTTAGGTTTTTTTAACAGGACAATTAATTACTCCCCATAAATATGACTTATGGCAGGCCTCTTCTTTAAAGGAGGTTTTGGACATCTGGTGAGGGTTATTTTCTAAAAGCAATAGCTGATGGTTCCTACAGAAAGTTCCCTAGGAGCTATGAGGACTGGAGCCATCAGCATACATAAATGAGCCAGAAGGTAATTAAAGAGGCAAGGGCAACCATAACACTGGGATAATTTTCATGTAAACTGAGAAGGATCATAGTGTAAGATTCAAATCAAGATACACTCCAAGCATTTCCCCACTGTAAACATTCAGGGTTATTAGTTTCCTTGGAAAAGTGTCTTCATAAATGTACTACAGCCCAGCTTTAAGAGACTTAAAAAGAGGATCCCAGTTTCCTTGCTGGGAGAAGTTCAACTGACTCAAATGAAGACCCGTCCCAACAAGAAGTTTCCAGAACCACCAGGTTGGTTGTTGTTATTAACTACTATTGAGCCAGGAACTAGGTGAGAAAAGGTTCAGAAAAGTGCAAGCATCAGCTGCCTTTAGACACACAGGACTTGTAGCACTACTGAAGGTGGCCAGAGCACCCATCGAATGGTGCAACGTTCCCTCAGAGCAGATGTTCAACACCAAACACTATACCATTTAGCTGCCTACGTGAAGAGTATATCTTAATATACTTGTGCATCTTTAGCCCCTTGTAACACATTTCTAACATCTTTCCCTGCTCTATTTAACCAGCTTCTCCTCCACTCAAACTGTTGAGCGTTTGCTTATCAAGAGTGTTGAAGGTTTGGTAGATCCCAAACCTTCCAACCTTGGAGCTCCGATGCTGCAAAGCACTGAACACTCCCTGCACCCAACAGGATACGAGCACGTGCTGGAGTGCCTCATGGCCCAAGACCTTAATTCACAAGAAACTAGATCTGATCAGGAGAGAGCTGAGCTGCCCTGAGAAAGTCTGTGCTTCTTTCTTTGCGAGCTACTGGTCTTTGGAAGATTATAATAAATCTGTTCCAAGAAACCAAAATGATCATTTCCTGCTGGAGCGCAGTATTTAGCTCATGGGGTGGCACAAATTACAGCATCCTTATTTGTACTTTAGTATTTATTTGAAGGAAATGTACAACAGAAATGTGATGCTGGCTGTATTTTAAACCCACGAGTGCTCTGTAAACAAGCTAGACCCAGAGAGATTTACATGTTTCTTCTTGAAACACGAGGAGAACCAGCGAGACTGAATAATTTAAAACAGTTACGGAGACTTCATTTTCTTGTTTTTCCTGGGATTTGCTCTTGGGCTGGCTGTTCCCAACCTTAATACCTGGCAGGGATGATCAACTATTTGGAATCTCATTTTTACAACAGTTGATGTGCCGACAGCTCTCCACTGGGAAATCACCGCCCTGGCCGAGGTTACCAATATGCAGGAAAAAAATTAGTGTAAAGAGGGCATTTTTCTTAAAATGCAGTTTTTAAAAGGGGTCAGAGCCAAGTATCGAAGATCAAGGATGAATACCTAAATATATCTCAAAGAATACATTACTGTGACATCTTTGGTTACCTCTAGATACGGCCTTAAACCCTTTGAGACCTTGCCAATTAGCATCACAAACGTGTCTGGGCCTTCAAACACATGGCCATGGGGCATGCTTCCCTGAGAGGGCCATAGCAATCATGGAAAGCTATGGTAAAACTCCAGTTACCTTCACTGGGACAGGCTGCAATCATCAACAGCGCTCATCCAAGCCAAAGGGCTATTTACTTAGCTGTTTGCTTAAGGCTTTGCAGGATTGGGTAACCCTTCAAAACAATAGTCGTAGCTAGCAAACAGCTATGGTCCTGCAAATTGAGAATAATGAAGAAAACCTCATTAAAGTGGATCAATCCTGGCCTAGGCACAAGCTTGTTGCAGCTCTTTAACTTCGGAGAGGCTCTGCCCCACTGACCTCTTTGCAGAATCAGGCCTCTGGCAGGAAGTGAGTACAAATGCAAAGAGAATTCAGGTTAGGGAGGAATTCAGCCAAACTGGAGTTCGTGCAGGACATCAGTGGCATCCATTCCTCGAACTGAACAAGCTTCCGGCTCCTTGGGCTCGCTCACATTACTGTTTAACGTGCTGGTATCAAGGATAAAAAGATCCCATGGAAACGATCGGCACGCAGCTACTCTATGTGCACACGTGCCCATCTCACTCTCACCTGTGCCACCCACCAAGCATCCACCAGGACACTAAGTGACCACAGGCAAACCCAGGACCTGCTTCTGCTCTGTTTGAAAGGCAAAGCAGTCAGATTTTGACCCTTACAGCATTTACAAATACTGAAAACCCTTCTGCAGATGCCACAGGGAAGAACTACGATAAATAATACAGGAGGACAAGGAAAAGGGATGGCTCAGAGAGTCCCAAGCCAGCACCTCCACCAAACCCTCCCCAGCACTGCTGGGAGTTCAGGGACAAACACAGGAGCCATGTCTCAGCACCCTGCTTTGCAATGCCTGTACCCTGGGAGGTCCCCACTGAAGCTGCGGGGATGGCAGCACGGCAGGGTATGGCTACAGGTAACAAACAGCATGGATCTGAAACCTCCTTCTGGGTTAAAAGGCTGGATAATGTATGGAAAAGAGAGGTATATGCTGCTTGAAAGCTCCAGCTATCAACAGACCTAATGACAGCATGCGATGCAGATGCTTACAGTTTTCTTTTATCATGCTGTAAAAATGTATACACAATTATGCTCAGTAAACCTCCACACGCAGATAGGAAGTCCAAGGAATGAGAGGGCAGTTTTAGAACCACCTACTGAATTTCTATACATTTTCCATGTCCAGGGCATGGACTTCAGGTTCAACAGACTAAATCCACGCTGTGGCTTTAATTACCACTGCTTCCTGTCTTTATTCTGAGAAACATTTTCACATTTTGGTGTTTTTATCAAAGTAAGACCACATTTAATTAAAAGCAGACCTATAAACCAGTTTGTGTCTATTGCTCTCTTTTCACGATAGTCCAAGTACTATTGTATAATACCTAGCATTTACTTTAGTTTCTTGCTTACACTTTTAACACTAACCACATTCACAGTTTAAAAACACAATTAAAGACTACCCGGTCTTGCAAAGCCTCTCCATACGTATCATTTCCCCCAGTTAACAGCTGAGCTAACTAATATATATCTTCAGCTGTGGACTGTTTAAAACTGAATAAAACTGACTTGGTATTGTTTACAGGACTCATAAAAAAATCATCTCAGTTTACCTTAGCAATCCACCTAGCTAAAATGAGCGCTCTCAGTCTCATTCTGCATTCCCAATATATTCTGAAAAGGCTCTGCCTGTTTCATTTTACATCTCCTAATAGATTGCCTGCCATATTTCATGCTGAATCAATAAAGTTGTATGTGCACAAATCGACTAAAATGATGTTTGCTGGTATTTCTAAGACAAGCAATTTCTCAATGGGTATTTTGTTCAGTTTATGATAGCTCTGGAAGATAAAACATGCATAGTACTATCATCTTGCTACTGGTCAAGCAATGATTTTGCTTAGAAATTAGGTCATTTAAAGAAAAATAAAATGCAAGGACTCGCATTGCATTGTGACTTACAGAGGAAGGTTTTCTGGAGGCTGTGTGAGATGCATGGGACCGGCCATTAAATGTACCAAGGTTGGGCTGAGATTTACTCTGCTGAAGGAAAGCCCAGACAAGTGGCCACAAAAATGTTGTTTCTGTCTCCGTCCATATTTATATACACACACAGGTATCACGATATGGTAGAAATAAGCTGCATCAGCATAATCCTCAAGCACATTATGACTGGACAAAAACTGCATGAAGCCAGAGAGTGTGATACAGAGGTACACCTCTGTCTCCCCATGCAGCCGAAACATGGAAGAAAGTAGATTTTGTTAAAATCAACATTTGTGCAAACTATTTATTTTTAAATATTTTATTTCATTGTTGTTTATTTTTTCTTTTTGCAAGTCAAGTTTTCCCTGGGATGCGATATCAGGGTGATGCTTGGAAAGCGCTTTTGTTCCCTGCCAAAATCTATCAGCTTGCAGGATTGGGCCCCAGCCTGACCATGCCCCACAGAAAGTTGAGGGAAGGCATTGTGAGAACCAGCAGAGGTCTGCACGCTGCCCCACAGCACAGGACCGGGTGCCAGCTCCCACAGTAGGGACGCCTCCCTCCTGGAGACCGCCGCACTCCTTACGCTGCCTGGCAGCTTCACCCGACGCAGGGTTGGGTCCTGGACCCCCACCCTCTCCGTCCAATCAGGATTTTGCCCAGAGACGCACAGACGGCCTCGCGGGAGCCAGGGCACAGCATTTATCTACAGGTGCAGTGCAGAGAGGATTTATCCACAGGTACAGTGCATACTCTGAAGGAGCAGTTAAGCATCCATAAAGACTCCAAAAACTGAAAAGATTAAGCTTCCCCTATCAAACCCTTCCCAGAAATAAAGTCGCATGGCCACGCACGCATACTGAAAGGACACGCACAAAGACCCTCTACCTCCCCAGAAGAAGCCAACTACAACATTCCTTGTTAAAAAATGGCATTGGGAGCTCTTACCTGGTAAAATTTGTATTCCCAGCTAGCAGCACACCTACAGCACCAGGCTTTCATGGGGCATCACACAAGGGTGCAACGGAAGATTGGTGCAGGTCATGGAAGTTTACAGCCAGAAGCAGAAAAAAAAAAACCACAAAAAAAACCACCACCAAAAACCCTAAGCCAAAAAAACCGAAACAAACCCAAAAAATCCCTTGAAAGCCACAACATGACCCAAATGATATCCCTGCAACGGCTGTCTCATTACAAACAAGATGAGATGAAGGAGGGGTTTTTACTTGCTCTGAGGCATCATATGGAGCTTAATCACAGCAGTTACGTATATGGTTCTTTTGGCCTTCAATCAAGTGTGTCATTTCGGTGGCAGCTGCCTACGTGATGTAAGCAACCTGGGTGATCCAGTCCATTGCCAATCACAGCCCTGTGCAGCTATTTTACAGCTGGATAATGGGGAAATTTAATTTCCCAGGCAATGAGGAGATCCTCTTGTAGTCCAGTAAGCACCTTGAGTGAGATGGGATCACACACCTCTCCTCTGGCGGAGTTACAGGCAACTGCAGCCTGGCCAGACCTTTATGAGTAGTCCCCACGGCCGACCTCGTCCTGCTATCATATCCCGACGACTTCCGACACGCTCCAAAAGCACCGAGAGAGCCCAGAGCAGCTTGCAAGGCACCAGGCGAATTAGCACAACACAGCGCAGCGTGGACTGAGGGGGGATGGCAGCTGCTACATGGCAAACTGTAAAACTTGGTGGGTGGAAAAAGGTCTGAGCTGCTGGTGAGTAACAGGAGAAACGGCTCACGCTCAGGACACCAGCAACGCTCAGCCTGCCTTAATGCATTCCTTCTGCTGCTCGAGTGGGTAAATCAGGAGGCAATCACTGCAAATCGCGTATTAAATCTGGTGATAGAAATTATATCTGAAATAAAACAAGGTTGGGCTGAATATATTAAAGCTATTAGGAGGCATCTGGGTGATGGGCAGCACTCTCTTTGGGAGTCTTTTGGTTGCCGGCAGCGGCATCAGGAGGTGTTTGGGGCCAAATTCCTCTGCCGTGTACATTTGTTGATTTTGACAGATTCATTAAGACCCATCTTTTCAAACAGATGGCAGATGCTCCCTTGACTCGGGGATCTTCATTCTTATCTAACTCCATGAGAGCAGGACACTGCATCGATACCAAGCGCTCATTACATCATCTGTGGTATGGAATGGAGAGAGGGCCCAGAAATTAAGAAAAAAATAAAAGGCTTTCCAGGCCAGCAAAAGTGATGTTACACCACTCCATGGCAACTTGCGTACCCCTCGCCACAACCATGCGTGTGTGTGCCCACGGGAAAAAAAACCAACACCCCCTCTCGTGAACAAACCACACGAGTGGACAGGATACCAAGTGCTCAGAGTGCAATTGAGCATCCACACCCACAGATCCCCCCACGGCCATCCCCAGATCTCGGCGCACCCCGCGGGGAACCACTCCGCTGCCGCCCCGTCTAAGGATGCTGGTGGGGCTGGGTGAGCCACCCCGTTTTGGCCAACAGGTCTGTTCCTCGTGGACCACTGGTGAACCCACCCGGGGAGGAGGGGGCTGTGCCGGCTCCCCGCAAACACCCC
>NW_010200863.1:0-5068 GCF_000695765.1 Mesitornis unicolor | reverse complement strand
TGTCCCTTTCAGAAGGGAATTGCCCACTACGTTCTGGTGCCAGAGTACCTGGGGCAGAGCAGGGTCTGGCCCTGGGGGTCACATGAGGCAGAGCAAAGCTGTGGTTTCTCACGTGCTGCTGGTGCTGTAGCGCTTGTCCCTGTGAATAATCAGGTGGGGAAACAGATCTGGCTGAAAAATAGCCCAGGTGTTAAATGTGCGTACATGCTGTGCATCTATTGCTATACAGTCGCACTACGTCAGGTCTGCAGTGCTGCTCGCTCTGTATTTGGGCAAGTATGTGCACAACATTGGGCAGTCTGGGTGTGGACAGGGGTGACCAGGGCAGATGAGGGAGGGTGAATAGGGAAGCCTTTAAATTAGACCTGCTATTTACTGAATGAAAACTGAATTTTTTTTTTGCCTGGTTCAGATTGCTGGCCAGTTATGACAGAGGTGGTTGCTCCTAAGGTGGTGGTAGCTTTTTAAATAAAAGGACTGCATCGAATTCCCTTTCTGCTCTAGTCTTAAGTTTTATTTTGGCTTGAAAGGAAATAGCAGAAATGCTGGTGAGAGAGTTGCAGTATAAATAGCCAGTTGTGCTTTTTGGGTAGCACATGAGGGGAATCTTAAAGAAATCAGCCCTCAGGTGCTCGCTGATCAAATGGGAAAAGCTTGAGCTTTGGTTTGCAAGCCTGCTCTGATGTTAGTAAATCAGTCCTTGCCTTTGCCAAGAAGGATTGAGTATATAATGCACAAAATAAGTTAAATGCCTTAAGAATTATTAAAGGATCATAAAAAGCAGTGTGTAAAGTCTAAAGACTCTGGTTTCCATTAAAAAGAAGGGTGCTATTTGGACACAGGGAGATGGGGGCAGTGCATGGGGGCGGCTTGCTGAGTGCTGCAACTCCTGCACGGGAATGTGTAGATTTATTCACTGAACTGTAAGAGCATTTACTTCTGTGCAGCTTGCAATGGCCGTGAGCATTGAACTGTGTTGCTCTTCCCATTCACTCAGGTATTTTTCAGCATTGTCAAAAGGCAAGACCCTTCCTGTGAAGGAGCGGCTTGAATTGCCTTTAGCAACAGAGAGGACAGATGCTGGTTTGACCCTAGGACTCCTTAAAGTCTTGCACAAACAGGTACAAAATGGCCTTTATCAAATGCACAATGCTATCGAGGAATGCTGATGTGCTGGGGAGACTGATTGTCAAGTATTTGATGTATTTTTGGGAGGGACTGTGTTCTTAGTTTTGTTCTGGTTTTCGGAGTTCCTGTTGTGATACCACAATTTCGTTTAAAGCTTTCTTCCAAAGGCATGGTGAATGTTGCAGAACTGCGGGAAAAATGGAAGGACTTGTGCTTGCCAGAGGAGCAGCTGGAAGCTATCCTGCAGCTGGGCGACTTTGGCGAGGAGGTGGAGTGGATGAAGGTCCTGGCGCTTGGGTGCAGCATACTCGGCAAGGTACGTACACAGCAGGAGCCCTCATACACAACTGGTCGATTATGATCATGTATGAAGTTGACCATAAAACAGTTAATGCAAACGGACTCTGGGGAATGGTGACTGCTTTTGCAGCAGCTGGCAAAGTAGCTGCATGTTTACTTCTGTCCCTCATCAGGTTTTGGTCAGGGGAGCTTAACCAGAAAGAGGCATCTAAGTCCTCAGTTTACTGGGATGGCACCAGAAAAGCAAGCGTGCCCACAGGGAGCTTGGACCATGAGGGAGAGGGTGATAGAGGAATGATGCTTATGGCATCAGTATAAATGTTGACAGAGGGGAACTGGAGGGAGAAATTAAAACATCAATTTTTCATTGATTCTGTAGTCAATTAAATTTTCACAGAATCAGTTAATGTTACTAAATCTACAGTTAATTCTTTTAATGTCAGTAATAAAAGCTCAGCAGAGCATTTCAGCAGAATGACATTATAAAATGCACTAAGCTGATGTTCTTGTGAAGTATGGTATTGTAAATGTCTTCTACAGTAGGGAAGAAGGGGTACTAAAAGAAAATACATGTTAAATAATATCTTGAGAATGTTGCCATATCTGGAAGCCCTGAATATTAACCTGGCCTGGCATTGCAATCGCATATATGTTACTCGTTTCAACTGTGTATTTCTTGATTCCAATCCCACTCCCAACATGATTTTGTAGTTTGGGTTCTTAATTTAAAAAAACGTAACAGCAATGTTACTTATTTAAAAAACAAAACCAAGAAACACCCCAACCATAAAAAAACCAAACCGAAACCAGAATCACAGGAACATCTTTCACGAGAAAACTAAACAGTCTGCATGTACCTCTATCTATCCATAATTTCAGATATTAAGTGAAAGATTTTATTTCTGCTCTATATATTGAAAACTAAACCTAAGTTTTTTAAACAAGAGAGGAAGACGCGCACAAGAAAATCATATTTCTTTTCCTGCAGCTGTAAATGGTGCTCATAGTTGAACAGGGTCACAGGTAAGATGGGAGAGTAGACAAGTATGAGCTTCTTAAAAACACTAGTCATCTGAAGTATCTTTTTGTAAGGCACTGATGTGTTTTTACAGCCAAGAGAAAAGACTAAACTGCCTCTGAGAGGTGGGGAGGTCGATGTGAATAACTTTGCTGTGTTGGGGGGAGCGAGAGGGGCAGGAGGAGCAGGAATGGCAGTAGTGCAGTATAGAACTGCGGAGGCTGGAAGGCCGTGCCGAGTCTGCCGTGGTGTAGGCAGCTGCTGCTCCTTCCTCAGAGAGGCCTCCCAGCGAGGAACTGCATTGGGTAAAACTGCAAAGGGACTATAAAATGACACTCCTCCAGCCCGTGTCCTAGATCTTCAACAGATACTGCGTTTATTTTAAAAGTTGCTCTTCTACTGTTAGGAAGTACTTACGTTTTTTACAAAGTCATTGATTGCTTACTAATGAAGAGGTAAGGATAAATTTTGAAAAAGTTATAGCTAAAACATTACAACCTGGGTTAAAAAGGCCTGTGTGTGGTTTTTTTTCCTTTTTGTTCTTTTGTTTCTTTGTTTTAATGGCATCCAGCCAGCCTTTGACTCAATGAAGCTCCATGCTGAATTCAGCTCCATGCTGAATTTTTCCACACGTTTACCTGTGTAGCGCAGAATGGATAAGGCACCAGATTAGACATTGTATTGAATAAAGGATATTTTTTAAGTATATTTGGAATTAATACTTTGGGGCATGTTTGTTCTAAAGGGAACTCGAATGTTATTTGCCTTTGAGTAAATTGAAATATTCTTTAAATGCTTTTTGCCTCAGTGCTCTCTCTACTAACTACTAATACGGAATTTGCATTCAAAAATATTAAATATCAGCATTTCCTAGAAATTAATATAATCGGATACTATGTCATAGTAAAAAATCATCTAAACTGTATGAATTTTCTGGGTTTTGTAGATACGTCCATCTTAACTGCTGCTGAGAATTCATTTAGATCCATTGAGATAAGATATGTAAACACATACACGTACATACGTATAGCTAGGTATAGTGATGTCTCTCTCAGCTTTTACAGTAGCAGAATAGAGCAAGCTGCCATACTGGAGATAGGGTTCAGACTGCCCTATACAATCTTTAAACATTAGAGGATTTTGTTATTTTTTACTCCTGTGTCTAATAGAACGTCATTATTATTTCTGTTCCTGCACCTGCACTGGTGGGCAAATTTGGGGTTGAAAGCCAGGTAACGATGGTGAAGCCTTCATCTCATTTGCACTCACTTTTAGTGGCTTACAGTGTGGATTTTGTCATGGTATGTGAAGGATGTTCATGGCTCTGACACTGTCCCTCTCATTTCTTGGCTGAACCCTCCCCACAGTCCTTACTGAGTTCCATGAAACACGCTTGTGAAATCTTAACAAGGGACCCAGAAGGAGGAGCAGCCAGCGTTCCCTTTGAAACCTTCTCGTTCCTCTACTCCTATCTGGCCGGTATCGATGGAGAGATACCAGAGGATAAAACTGAAGCATTCCTCTGCAAAATTAAAGAACAAGCGTAAGTAAAAATCCATGCGTGGAATTTTGACGTGTGGATCACCCCTGGGTCCTCCATAAACCTTTAATTTCAGATGAATAATCTGTCTTCACTTTGGGAATAGCCATGATGACTGAAGTAAAGGTTGACTGAGGGTGTACCAAAAGTGTACATAGTTGTTTCTTGTTAAGTGGTCAACATCAGGGTTTGAACTGTTACATGATAAATTGTTATTTATTCGTCTTTCTTTGAAATATTAAAGTAACAGCCTGGTGGTATAATTTTCCCTGTAGGAAGCAAATATATACAGGTTTTTTATCATCTGCATATTACAGGTACCAGCAGCATCTTCTGGGTTGCTCTTTTGATGTAACATAGATCATAAATGAAAGAGAGAAACTGGGATTTCCCACTTGATATCTGAATTTTCTATCATGTTTTTTCTGAATTACTTCTCCCTATAAATTTTCTCGAGAAAACATTTAGAATGTACTTAGTCTTAAATGATTTAGCTCTTCAGTTTTTGTAGTATTAGTTATGGTAAATTGTCCTCCTTGGAATAGTCTTTGTGTCTGTTGCCCTCAGTAAATATAAAGGATAAAGACAAGACATAGTCCCACCTGAATAGTTCATCCTGTTTTGGTGTTTTTACCAATTTGGGGTGGCTGGGTACCTTTCTAGTCTCTTCTGCTTGCCCTGAGGTTGGTTTATGGTTTGGTGTCAGTCAGCCATGCACTAATGCAGTTCTTCACAGCAGGAGCTGTGCGGGTTGAAGGTTAAGCTAAAACTCCCTGCCTGGCTCTGTTTTGCCGTCAACAACAGCTGCATTCAGGTCTTTTCTGTGCTGTTGTGTGATCTTTGGCTTGCTTCATAATGAAGGGGCAACCCCATTCTCACCTCTTGAGTTCGTCGAGTAGTTTGTTAGCAAATGATGAACCTCTGTGAATGACACATCTCTGCTATACCAAGGCAAGGTAGTTATTTGTAGCACTTGATTAGTGTGGTATCAAAGGTCTTACTGCCAAAATTGCATACAATGTGCTCTGGGGCAGGCAGTAAGACTGGACACAAAGAGAATGTGCTAGTTACCTTAACAGTAC
>NW_010200862.1:4420-6979 GCF_000695765.1 Mesitornis unicolor | reverse complement strand
CAACCTTGGTGTTCTTCAAAGTTGTTCTCCCACTCCTTTCTCCACTGCAGATCTCTTCTAATGGTTCTGGAGTTCCTGGCTCTCTCTCTCTCTTTTTTTCGGGATGGAGCTGCAGCGGGGCTTAAGCTTAAGTTGTGGTTGGGACCACCCAAGCCCAGCCGCGCAAGGCCGGGGCCGTGCCACCCGCACCTGGGGCCGCGCTGATTGGGGCCGGTGCCAGAGAGAGAGTGAGGCATGCCCTGCACCACCCTTAAATACATGAATTTGCAGGGGCATTGATTGGCTTGGCCCTGGTCAGATGTGGGTCAGGAGGAGCTCTTCAGGTAGCTTCTTAAAGGGCCATCTCCATAGCCCTTCCCCTGTTACCAAAGACACAACCGAAAACCCCTCACAGAAAACCCAATACAATGCTCCTCTTTGCTGCCCTTGTCCTTCCCTTTCTCAACTCAATCCCTTCCCAGATAAACAACTCCCTCTGAATGACTGCTTCTCCAGTGGTTTCAGTTTTGCTACATCCACACGCAAGTTTGGTATTTCTAATATAGTTGTCTACGCAGTCTCTGTCCTCTATGCCATTACTGATGCAGTGCCTTTGTAACTGCTGATCTGGCACCAGTCTTTCCCCTGAAGGTCCCCAGAGTTCCTCTCCCTGTGGAGTTCAGCCACTCCTCACTCATCTCTAAGTGTCTGGTGAAGCTCAGCCAGCCATCACAGTGCCCTGGAAATTTCCATCCTCTCCCTTCATCACACTCTGTCCTGAAGAGTCTCCTGCACGGCCATGTCCCAGCACCATCCATGGGTTATCAGTACTTCATTCCTCTTCATCACAGCAGGGAGAGAGGAAATACAGAGAGCGGCCACCCAAGCCATCCCTGCCATTGCCTTGTGGGGAGGACAGGAAGGATAGGGGAGGATGCGACTCAGAACAAACAGACACGTTCCAGCTGCCTTGTGACTAACATTTAATTGAAACTCCTGTAGTATTCTGATGTCCCCAGCTCATCTTGTGAAACTCTTCTGGAGACTGGGCACAGCACCTCCTCCCTCACCTGTCCTCCTAGTTGGATGGAAGTGGGAACATCCCAGGTAGGCTTAGCTCCATCTTCTCCTCCTTGGACAATGTCCTGCCCTGGAGCTGGGACTGGAGCTGAGGCCTTGCCCTGCTTGTATGAGTCTCAGGTGCTGGCTTCATGCTGTGGGCAAGCAACAGCTTCCTCCTGCCTTGCAAACCACCTGGGTGTTCACTTGCCAGGGCAGCCCACAGGGCTGTTGCTGGGGAAAGCAAAGTAACTGACTTCAGCTCTAAGAAGTCTTTTTCTGAAGGAAACCTCCCTCTGGGGGTCCATTCTCCTCTTCTAAATGCTCTTAGAGTAAGGAAAAGGGGCCTCTTCCACCTGATCCAGTCTCCAAAGTGCTCCACCTCTAGCCTCTGGCTTGGAGCTGTGGCTTTTTGAGTCCCACCACACCTCAGGAAGCTGATGGGCCTTGGATGCATGAGGTGGGGCCTCTGCCTCTTCAGAGAGGTTCACTGGGAACTGTGTGCCCTTCCTTCATGAGCTGCATCTCAGCTGGGGAGGAAGGTGGAGGATCATTGGTGAGTATTACATTAATTAACATTGCAGAGCAGTATTTCTCTGTTGGCTCTTCCACTGGTTCTTGCAGGAGGGTTTACCCCTAGGTCAGTAGAGCAGAAACCTCTGGGAATCCCACTGCTTCCTTCTCCTTCCTGCTTGATGAGAATTTGACCCAGGGATTTGGATTTTTTTTTACAGCCAAACAGGAGATTGTTTTCTTTGGCTAACACAGGGCAGCATGTTTCTCACCATATGCGTAATACACTGCTGCAGAATGGCAGGGTACCAGGCACAAACACAGTGTCCAAGGTGGTGCTCAAGGCATGGGAAGCTGCTGCATCCATCACACACAACCAGGTTCTTCTTGGGAAGGGACTCTCTAAATGAGAGCAGTGGAGATCTGCACACACCCGCAGAGGCCCACTCCTCTTCAGCTTGGCAGCTTTCTTCCCAGCTCCTGTTGAGCACTGCAGCCAGCTGATGTGCTGCTGCTTTCTGGGGGGACCTGTTTGCAGGTCTCAAATGGTCGAGAGCTGTACTGATAGCATAACAGCCCCTGAGATGAACCGCCTTTTAATTTCCGTTCATAATACAGGAAAAGCTTAAAGCTGTTAGACTTCAGCTCTGCTTTAGATCCCTGTATGCGGATTAATCACTGTGAGCCCCAAGAAGCAGAGCTAATACTCATGTTCAGTTGTTCCAAACAACACTACAGCTGTTAAAAAAACCAAAAAACATCTTTTGAAGGCAGTAACTCCTCACTACCCCCTCACACCTGCTACCTAGTGGCTTACAAAATCTCCTTTCTGCTGGTGGGAATAAAGAGGTTTGTTTCTCCCTCTTTTCAGTAGGTTTCTGAGTAGGAGTTAGTTGCACAAAAACAAAAATCAAACAAGGTTCTGGCCTGACGTTGGTGTAGGAAGACAGTTCCTTACATGATACTTTCCCATCCTGGGTACACCTGCAATGGAGAGCTGATGAGCAA
>NW_010200862.1:0-4389 GCF_000695765.1 Mesitornis unicolor | reverse complement strand
GGGAAAGAGATACAAATACTCCCTGTGCATTTTCAGGCAGCATAGTTGCAGAAAAACACAAACCTGCCTTGCAATATGCCTTGGTAGCTGGTTACCTGTAGCTGTCACTACCACAGGATCTCAGAAGTGCTGGGTATTCATTTAGGTAACCAGCCCTTCCTTAAGCACCACTGTTACAAGGCACAGAAGTGCATGAACCACAGCTCCCGAATGGAGAGTGCTCCCTGTGTGCGCCCTGGGAGGCAGGACCGTTGTTCCCTCAGCTTTGGCAACCCAAATGCAACATTATTGAAGATCTGGACAATTTCACCTTTGTGACTGCCTCACAGGCTTTCTTTGGGGTTTGTTTTTTTCTTTTTTGTTTGGGTTTTTTTTTTGGATTGGTTTAGTTGGGTTTGTTTTTTTTTCTTGCAAATATACGGTGATGAGAAGATGGGATAAAGACAAACTGCAGCGCCGTGAGACACAGCGGCTCCTCAGCAGACTCACAGAAGCTGTCTTGGCAGTGCAAAAACTGTTCTCATGTCTCTGGCTAATGTTGGTGTTTGAGCACTTAGCTTATGAGATACTGCAAGAGTCACTGAACCCTAGTCAAAGAAAGTAACTTTGATTACCTTTTACATTAGGTAATGATGAATTTTCACACAACATTTTTCCCTGACCAAGGGCTCCTGGCATTTTGAACCCTGGCATTTGGCAACTCTCACCTGGAGGGACCCCTCTGGGGGATCCTGCCAGTATTTCAGAGAACTCCCTTCAAAGCAGGGGTCAGTTGCTAAACCAGACACAGGGGAGTCCGAGTACTTATTCAACCTTGGCTCTGCCTCTCTGAGCGTGACGTAGCAGCTTCCCATTGGCAACATCCCTCTGCTGTCAAGTCAGGAGGACCATGGCTTGGACTGGGAGGTGTACACAGAGCCCTGGGAGGCACCTTTTCCTCTGCTGGAAATACTGTGCTCTGTGTCCTGGCAGCCTGGAAATGGGCAGGGGTCGATATCTGTACACTCCAGTTTCTTCCAAGGGAGATACATCCCACTGCTGTAGGTAGAGGAATCTGGTTGCCTCACTGGGTATAAACATAGGTTTTACTTTTTTGGAAGCCAAAACAAAAATTCTTTATCAGCCCTTAATTTCCAAAATAGTTTTAGTTTTTCATGAAATGTAGATAGTCAAATTTTCCTGTGAAAATAGCAGATCTTTGTTGTTGTCCCAGCAAGTCCAGGCCATTCTTCTCATGTGGGACAGGTGACAGCTAAAGGTAGAAAGAAACTTCTTTTTTTTAAATCACAAAGGCCAAGTTGCTTTAGTGAATGTCTTATGGTTACCAGCAATAGGATGTTGAGCAAACACAAGCCACCTGTAAATAAATGATGACTAGCTCTGGGCTTGTGAAAGGAAACGTCTGCATTACCACTGCAGCTGCGATGGCTCCCAGTAATGACTCCAGTTCAGTCCTGGGAGGACATTTACTGTCAGCACGTGGGATGCTCCTGAAATGAAAATGGTACACCTCCTCATCATGGCAAGCAGCTGCACTCTGGTCTCCATAGAAAGCTGCAGCTGTGTCTGCTGCGGCAAAGCAAGGTGTTGGTGAATCAGGTAGGCAGGCTCAGCTGCAAACTGGAAAAACCTGTTGGTGCTGATTCAGCCTGTTTCTGAAGAGTCTCAGATTCTTGTATGTTTGGGCGTCAAACCCACTTCCTCCACCCTGCACAGAAACCAGGCACCTCCAGCAGCCGAGCCCTGGCCTGCCACTGAGTCCCACCAGTGAACCACGAGGTTGTGTCCCTGCAACCCTGTGTCCTCTTTGGTGAGAGCTGTCCACACCCACACAGTTGAAAGGGATGCTCTTGTACCACCTGAAACCCAGGCATGGACACAGCTTTCTTGCCTCTGAAGGCCCTGGAGAGGAAATTTGCTTTAAACGGATGACCAAGGGCTGCTGAGCAGTGAGCACAGGCAGTGTCCTTAAGTGATGCCCACTGCACTCTCTCCTGAGTGGGCTGGAAGGGGGATTTGTGGCTGTGTTGTCATGGGGTCCCGGTACACCTTCTATGAACCACGCATGGGGTCTGCATTTGCCCCTTTGAGGGGCTTTCTGGGGTCTGGAGGAGGCCCCTTGCAGGTGAGAGGCTCTGCACTGTCTGCCCTGGAGCTGAGGGAGCCTCCCGAGACAAACCCCTTTGGCAGCAGTGTATGTGCCACTTGGTGTCCCACCACCATAGGACTTCCAGCACCCAGGATGAAACACGCTGTGCCTGAGCACCTCTCCCAGAGATGTGTTTCTGAGGGTTATCCTAAGGACAGCATCATCCTGATTCTGGTCACTGCTGCTTCCTGCATTTCGCAAACAACCGTAGGATGCCACTTGTTTCAGGCATCATGCAGAAATAAGTCAAATGACTCATGAAAAGTCAGAGAAATCTGTGCCAGCCTGGACCCTCTGGGCAACCACCCCTCTGTCCCTCCAAGCAGATCCTGCTCTAACAGCAGCATCCTGTCCTTCTCCCCAGTTAATGTCAAGTCTAACAGTAACTTGTTTTGGGAGTTACTCTGTTTTAATGTTATGATTAATCCTACTTCCTCTGCCCTATGTCTAGGCTCTCTGGCATTCAGAAAGGTCAACACTTTAATTCCTAAAGGAACTGAATACATATTTGTTTTGCTACTGAAGAACTGAATGAAAGAGGTGGTGATTATTTTGTCACTCTATTGGGCCCCACCTAAAACTTCCTTGTTAGTCCAGTTCCCTTGGTATACCTGCATTGCACAGTCTTTGCAGCTCCAGCAAGCAAAGAAGCTCTACCAGCAAAAGACATCTTTTGCCAGTTGGCGTGCAGCATCTATCTCGTCTGTGGTAAGAGGACACATGTGCTGGCCAGAAACTGCCTGAAAAGCGCGGTGAGCTGGAGGGAGTTCATTTACTACACCTTTGTTTCACTGATGATGAGGTTCCCCAAGAGCAGGTTGTCTAGCACCTATTCTGACAAAAAGCCGTCCCCAGTAAGGCTCATGGTGTCTCTAGGGCTGCACCACGGCCAGTGTGGCCACAACAGAGAGGTGGCCAAAACATTGCTTACATTTCTTTGTTTAGATTGAGCAGGGAAGGGGAGAAGTGGAGTTCATATCAGCAGTAATAGTTGGGTGATTCGTTCTGCTTTCCTTGCATAGGTAAGAGGGAAGGAGGTTGGTGCCAGCTCCTCTCCCTCCAGATTCAGCAGCATAACATCAGCTCTGCGGTGACCCTGCATGTCAGGCAGTGACGTAGGGCAGGCGCTGTTGTTTAAACAGATTTCCCAGTCCCTGGTCTCCAGGTGAGAACTGAACTCCAGGAGTTATCTCAAGACAAGACAGACACTGCAAAGGAACTGAAATTAGAAGTAATATACAAAAATGAACTGTGTATTGCAGCAGGTGGATTGAAATGAATGCAATACAAATATTAAACAATAAATCGCATGTAATGGGAATTCTATAAATACAACAGAAGAGAATAATTGTACTGAACATTTTGAAATCTTGAAGATGTTAAAATACCACAGATGGGTAGCCAAACATTGCACAGAATTCCGAAGCAGCCTAGTTTTGTTACTTGCTTTTACAAGAACTACCCTGGCTCCCTCTCTTGTAGTCAGGAACTACTAGAGAGTAAAAGCAGCCACTCTGTGTTGTGGTTGCACAGCACCCAGCTCAGCAGATCTAGTCCATCTTCAGTGTTTGTATGTTCTGCCAAAAAGCCTGCAGACCCTCCCTGTGTTCTCTGGGCCGCCATCAAACTTTCATTCCTACAAGAGCCCAGGCTGGATCTCCAGCTGGCTGAAGGCACTACCAGGTGCTTTGGTCCCACACCCTCCTTTGCCCCACGCCAGCTCTGAAACAATGCAATCATCCTTCCTAGAGATATCTGCTCCCATTTGTCCAGCTGCACCAGCCTGCAAAAGCAGCATATTCCCGCTGCTTGAACAAACAGCTACAGGGTGGGCTGGCTGTGTCCCAGCTCTATATGGGGTGAGACACTGCTCTAAACACCTGTGCCCTTGTCTAAGAAGCAGACCACCTTCATTGCAGTGACAAAACAGTGCAGGATTTCTAGCAGAATCTTGCTCTCTTTAATAAAGGTACCTGTCAGCTGCTGCCATTTCACTGCAGTCTTTAAGGAAATCTCAAGGACCCATTTGAAAATATTTGGTTTAAATAGGGGAACACTCTGCTCTGAAGGCTTTGTGAAATAAACTCCTGTTTGGTGGCATAATAAAATGGGAAGGACTGAAAGGTTTTCTCCCTTGTTGCTGTTGTTCTTTCCTTGATTTCCATGTAGTCTCCTGTTCCCTACAAACTTCAAATGAAAAATTTCTTTATATAGAGCCTTTGACACAGTCTCCCACAGCA
>NW_010200861.1:0-5947 GCF_000695765.1 Mesitornis unicolor | reverse complement strand
TGTGATTCTGTGATTCTGTGAAATATTAAGATCCATACAACGGGAGCAAGTTCTGGAGGACAACTGCCCAACAGTTAAAGTAAGAAAGAGCTGTGAAGGAAGGTTAAAAAATTTGGTTCATTCTGTCTGGAAAATAAGAGAATTAAGCAGAAGCATTATTAAAGATTTTCACAATAAACTAATTGTTATAAACCTGATTATTGTTACACTGATGTATATTTATTGATTGCATTCCACAGACTGCTGGGCAAGAAGTAGTTGGCTGAAATAGTGGGAAGGGAGATTAGAGATGTATATTAAGCTATGAATTAAGAATATACTATTAGGCAAATACATTTCCAGTACAGTTTAGGTACACCATGCCCTGCCTCAAAGTAGGGAAGAAAGACTTCTACCCAGAGAAATTTAGGATTCAGGACAATTCACAAAAATGGAGGACATGACCAATAATGTAATGAGATTGACATATCTGCTGAAAATCTTATATGACCCTAGGAAACCAGGATGGTTTTACTGCTTTCAAAGGCAATGTAGGGACACAAAGCCTGCCCTGTACAAAGCCTGGCAGGGACTCTCATCATGAAGAACTTCGGTAACTCTGTTTCTAATAACCTGGTCTTGCAGACTGTTGTAAATCTTCAGGATGATGCTGCATACTTGGTTAAAGTCAAGGTAATGAAAACACCATGCAGAAGCAGTGTATGCCTTACTAGTTCACTGAATCAAATCTTAGATCTATTACAAAAGACTCCATAAGTTAAAGAAAATGCCACTGTTTTGCTTGCTCGCTTTATTCTTAGAGGACTTGTCTTCCCTAGAAATCTGTTTCAAATTCATCACATCTAACTACATAGAGAAAAAGACAAAAAAAAAATTTTTGCCACAAGGTGAAATTCCTTTTGAACTTGAGAGAGACAAGTTAACAGGTATGACAGCTAACTGTGGTTGAGGAAACTGATAATGGCATCTTCCTTATGGCAAACTTTTTTTTCTAATGGGCCTAGAAGATCCCTTACGATTAACTTCAGGCAGATGACTAACTCCCACGGATTGCTAGCTACACATCCATCTGCTTTTCCAGGTGATGGTGCAAAGGATCGTTTATTTTTCTGATCTTTTATTTTTCTCCTGTGTAGATCTATATTTGATAGCTACAGTGCTTAATTCACTTGGGAAATGTGTGCAGTAACCCAAATCGCAACCCAAGCTTACAAATGCTGGGTGTTGCTCTGGCAAAGCCAAATACACAGTGCCTGCTTCTCTATTTATTGTAGCACTCTGTGGCACACAAAGCCAGAGAGAGGAGGTTTGACTGCATACAGATTAGGTTTTCTCCCATTTTTCTGCAAACGTCTGAGGGGAAAGTGTTTGTCAGTGTTTGCGCAAATGTTTGGAGATGGTTGATTCAGATTCATCCCAGCGCGTTAGGGCATATGGAGCAGGGTGGGAGGGTGATGGCAGTGCCTTGCAGAGTGACTCCCAAACAACACAACTGGGCCAGCCAGCAAGTGCTGGTGAATCCTGAAGGCAATCTAATGATTTTTATTCGGGAAGGGGCTGGTGAATGATGGATTTGAAACTGGACCTCCCATCTGTTCTCGATTCATCTTCCACTGAAGCTAAAGAATGAAAATGAGCAACCGGGCAAAAGCTTCATCCAGCCGTCTGGGGATCGTGTCACCAAGCCAGACGGCAGTAATTTAACTTTCCTCTCTCGTAAGACCAGTATATACTGGCAGAAATTTATTGTTTCTTCATTACTAAGGATTTACTGGATGCTTCGTTGTTCTTGGGGGGGAAGGCAATATTTCCTGCTTTGTAAATGTGACCTTTCCTTTCTGGGTATTTTTCAGCCAGTTATATTTTGCTTGTATGAGATAAATGTGTGGAGCATTATAGAGCGGACAAAGTCCCAGAGGAGAATTAATAAGGATTGTCCTGCATGGTGAGGAATACTTAGCTGTGTTATTATCTAAATCTTCATATAGAATACTTGTGTAGGGCTGTGATATAGCACCAAATGGCTATAGAAAATCACCAGACTGAACTGTGGGGAGGGAGGGCTGGAAAGCAATGAATTTTAAGAAAAAAATCAACCCTGTCCTTAATGATTAAATTAGTGATGCTTGCTTAGAGATAATGGCACTTATATCCATAGAAGTTCTGGCCATAGCAACTGCAGCCAGGGACCCGGGGCTGCGGGAACACAGGCCCCGGGATAATACGGAGCATGCGCCAAAGACCAGTCTGTTTTCAAGCACTTCTTGTATTGCAAAAGGGCAAATCTGCTCTAGATTAGCTCCAATTAGCCTTCAGTCCCTATGGTTGCAACTGAATAATGTGGTTTTTTTTATGCTGTAAATATCTTTTTAGTCTCTAAAAAGTCTGTAATTTATTTTCAGAGCAGCTGTGCTTTTCCGATAGATAGAGAGACATCTGTTCTTGTTATTGTATCAGTCTAACACATTCACGTTGGCTTTTCTTACCACCTCACTATGCTATGCTATCACCTCCCTTCCTCATGACAGAAAGCAGGAGGGGAGGCATCTTTGATCTTTGGAACCTATTAAGGTCAAGGATGCATGTTGGCTACCCAAATTAGTTGAAAATACAAAACACTTCAAAATAATAATTTTATTCCCTGGAAACAAACCGGCTCCTTATGATATTCAAAGAAACAGACGAGGAAAAAAAAATTAAATGAAACTTAAGTAAAGTGAACAAGTTACTTACTGGGAAATTACTCCCACAGAGTACCTGATAGTGGTTCCTAATCAAATTGGAAGGATGTGTTACACTGGGAGCTGCCTTAGGAGCAGCAATGGTACTACTCATTATTGATATTAATAATTTAAAATTAATAATTATTTTATTAACATCTCCTGTGGTGTACATGGTATAGCTTACTGATGGCATGAAACCTGGAAAGTCTGCAGATGCTACAGACACTGAGAAGAATTCTAAATGAACTTCATAAATCACAGGAACTATGTGCAAGAAAAGTCTGTGATTCAATAAAAGCAAATGCAAAGTATTACACAGAAGTCGAGGATTACCTGGCTCAGCAGGCTTTCTGCAGGAGTGGATCTAAGGCTTCTACAAGGTTACAAAACAGCAAGCACCAGGAATATCACACCGGTGCAGGAAACCAGAGAGCTTTTACTTAAATGTAGAGGAAGGAGTGTCATGGGTAATATGCATTAAAATCCTCCTCTGCAATGCTTCCTTTGATTATGGGCTCCACCTTTGAGAAAAATGAGGGAAAACTGAAAACAGTTTTGTGCATAGTCATAGAAATTATCCCAGAATCTGAAAAGAGCCAGACATATGGATTATGGAAACTTCTGGAGTTTGTAAAGAAGATGTTAGAAAAAATGTCAGAATAGATGTGAATATAGTAATTTTCCAATGCAATTAAGGAACAGATCAACTGATATCTCAAAGTCATGTCCAGCTATACTGTCTCAGGGTCAATTATTTTCTAATTTTTTTTCTGTTGTAACTTGAATTTTCTCCACCTTAAAAGAAAAACAGGATTAATTTTTATTTTGAATTTAGAGTAAAAAAATTGTGCATATCTGTGAATTAAAATTATCTAACAACCCTAAATCTACTCTGATCTGAAAACGAAGAAAATTATACAGCATTTTAGAAAGCATCTATACCACTGATAGAATTATACAGGATGAGAGTGCCTGATAGCCAGACTTTAGGAATTAAAATGTCAAACCAATTTGCATCATGCTATTTGTAGCACAGTAATACCAAGAAAATAAAGAAAAATCATTGCACTGAAGCAGAAGGTACCGTACAAACCAGGTTTGAATGAAACCTCTCGTCCATGGCATAAGTGAAGTCCAGTGTGAAGGAGGATAAACCATGATCCTTAGACCAGCAAGCTCAGCAGTGCACAAAATGGTGTGAAGTGACTGTCCCTCTGCTTTCCTTGCTGGAGGTGTCCATTTAGGCTCTGCATTTAAAGCAGTCTGCAAGTGAAGCTGCTGCAGTGGAGACTATCAGTCACACCCCAAGGCTGCTTCAAATATTCAGCACAGGCATAGCTTTTGGGGCTTTCTAATGTCTTACTATGGTCTTGGAGAAAAGATGATAAGAGAAATTCATGTCCAAGCCATTGCTTGAACCTCCATTTTTTATTAAATGACCTTTTTGCTGGCTATAGCTGCTCTTTCTGCCTTTTTCTATTGAGGCTCAGTATGGCTGTAATGCTGAGACAGTTTTGTGCCAGCCAATGCAGGAGACACTTCACTCCTTTAATTACCAACACAGCAGCATCTGCTTTTTGGACATGATGCCAAAAGAGAAAAGTACTCCTCTACTTAGGTATCCTGCAGCACCAAGATCAATTATACAAAATCCATGCTCTTGGGCTTTAAAAACTGTAGATAGTGGGGATTTTGGAAATTAGATTGAAGTAGTTAAGTGTTGCAAATTTTCCCTCTTGAGCGGCTGTGGCTTGATACGGCTGCTTAAAGGATTCTTTGGCAAATGGATTGCATTTCCTAGTGGGATTTGTGCTGTGAATAAATGAATTTCTATAATCAACTACTGATACTTCTGCAATCTTCATAGCCTGCCTTTCAACTAAATGCACGTGTGTATAAAAATTTCTGTCCATTTAAAATCGAGTAAGGCATTGATCTGGAATGAAAACCCCACACCTAGCAAAAAAAAAAAATCCATCAGTTTTTTACTTTGCTTTGTAAATTTGTGAATTTGTGAGTGTCTTGGCCTATTTAATGCTATCTAGGTGTCAATCAAATGCAGAGCTGACTTGCCAGTGGGAGTGCTCTAGAAATGAGAGGTAGCATCTTGGAGCGTCTGGCATTTAAAGAGTGATATCCCCTCAGCTTCCCAAAGTTGTTTAATTTCCTTTTAAACTGATTCTGTCACAAATCCAAACACCTCTCTTGTTTCAAACAGAAGCAGAATTAGGGAAAGTCAGCCTGAAGGGAAGGGAGCTTGAGGAAAGAAACTCCCCAGGCTAGACAATGAAAGATCTTTAGGTATTATATTTATGTTTAAGTTGATAGTTGAGCTTCCAGAATACTGATAGATTTGGCTGCAGTTTTGGCATGCCTTTCAGGTGGGGTTTTTTGGGTTTTGTTTTCTGTGACCTTTGGAAGACCTTGACACTCTATGTGCAACTTAATAAAAAGGAACTGAAAATCTGGTCACTTATTTGGTCCTGAAATGGAGGAAAAAAATCTTCTGAAAATATTTTTTTCATAGTAGCAGGTGGTATCAGGCACAGGGCTGGGGAACCTCTGCAGTTACACTTTTGAATCCTAATAGCTTCTGACATAAATAGGACTGACTGTGAGAAATACTTCCACAGTTTGCATGTTGTACACAGTTGATGATGCACAACATTGTGACTGCACCACTGTTCTTCCTTAAATAACCCCCTTACTGCTCTTTGAGTCTCATCCTAGTGATGCCAGCGCTTCTGTCAACTCGGGGAGTTCAGTGCTCGCCAATGTGAGAATTATCTGAGAGCTCATTAGTACTAGCTCTTTGAACATCTTGCTCTTAAACTGCCAACTGTTATAGGATCAGATCTATTTCTTTGGCAAAGTTGAAGTAAATAAATAAATACCTCTCCCCCAGCAAATACATACTCACACTCGACATCTACAATTTTCCATATAAATTTTTGTTCTTTCACTTGTTTGCTTTTTTTGTTCTTCATCTTCTTCCCAATCCTTCCAAATACTGGTTTAACTCAGAAATGGAGCTTTATAGAAATATTTTCCTAGATTGTCTCCACTTTGGTGAAGTGAGTGTTATTTTCTTCTTCTCTTTTCAGAAAATGAAGTATTCATGGGATCAAGTGGGAAAAGTTCTCCTCTGTCTTTTCCTCATTGACTTTGGGTTGAGAGGCTGGCTTTGTCTTGCTTTTCACAGAACAGAATCACAGAATCACAGA
>NW_010200860.1:0-2519 GCF_000695765.1 Mesitornis unicolor | reverse complement strand
ATCCCTTCCCTCTGGCACATCAACCTCACCATCCAGCTTCTGTGGTTTTGGTTCATTACAACTGCAGGGACAGAGGTTGGTCAAAATAAGTTACTAATTTAAACCTAGTCTCTGAAGTTTCAGAGAAAGACTATGCTTTTGTGAGCCATCGTAGCTGTTAGAAGGGGCTACTGTGTTCTTCTAGTTGTACTTTGAAGGAACATTTCAGTAATTTTTTAACCCATCTTATCTGCAGTGTTGTCAATAGAAAACTGATCGTGGATCACTGATTTCTGAATGTAATGAATATTTAGCTTATTTTTTATTGCATTTTATTTTGAATGTTTTAGTAAAGGAAGTATGTTATCAATGAAAGAGAAAATACATTGCCCACAATCTGGGATAAGCCAAAGGAGTGTACATGACATGTTTCAGTTGTAGAAGTCCTCCTTGTGAATATTATTCTTGTTTCTTCCTTCCCTCTGAGTTTCATACAAAGTGCTTGATTCCTGTTACCAGGAGAGTTTTGTTAGTTTATACCTGTTGACAGTCTGCTGTCCTTTGATAACTGTAAATGGGTAAATGACTACCAGAATTTTGTCTGAACATTAAATATCTGTGTGCGGAAATTGTTGAACCAAAGCGTTTTTTTCCCTGTGTAATATATAATTTAATCCATTATTACTGCCACCTTTAAAGACTGCGTATGCCTGAAAGCAGAAAATTAAATCACTGTTTGCCATTAATACAAATTATTGTGTTTTGACAGCTTGCTAATCAACTAAAGCAAAAATGGTGCTGTGCAAATAGCACAATTGCCTTTTAAGTAACTTTTTTTGTATCTGCATGATAATTCTCCTTGTCTGGGCCTTTGAACCCTTATAGGATTTGTCCTCTGTGATATGCTAATATTCCGAAGCATAAATAAAGCTTTATTGGAGCTGTGCTCTGATGCAGAATGGATTTCTCAGTATCATTACTCTATGTGTAATCTTGGCTGTAGATGTTACTTCCACTATAGACTGTAACAATTAATATGCAAGTGAATAATTGAGTGTCGGGCAGATTTGGACGTAACGACATGTGCTGTTTGCAATATTCAGGTATGGGCTGTTTCTGGGGAGCCGAGAGGAAGTTTTGGAGGCAGAAGGGAGTCTACTCCACCCAAGTGGGTTATGCAGGAGGGCACACTCCAAATCCCACCTACAGAGAGGTCTGTTCAGGTAAGGCTTTCTCTTTGGTTTTTAAGGATTGGGAATGGGAGTATGACCAAAAATTAGAAAGCACACATTCATTCTTTTTCTTTCCAAGAGGTTTTATGGAGAAATCTAAATTTGTCATTTGTGTTATTAGTAATAATTTGTAAAATTTTTATACATTTGTAGATTAAATGTGCAGCATCCTATCATTTCCGTGCCAAACCCTTGCCTTTATTTTACATTGCACTGTTATACTGATCCTTCTACAGCACTAATAACCCAACACAGTTTCTTTCTGTGATCTAAAACACAGAACCACTGGCAGCTAACTGACTAATGTTGCTGTTAAAGCAAATTCTTGCTTTCCTATACTTGCTGGTGGAGAACAGCTTGGAGGTTTTCTTTTGGTTTATTTTCCTGTTAACACTTCTAATGCCAAAGGCCGAAGTTGCTATACTGCTCTCACTGACAATCTGTCACATAGGGGTGGTAGAGAGAGTCTAAAAAGTTCAGTGGCACAAATAATGGACACTTCAGCAACTGTGCAGAAGTGCTGCAAGGCACCCAAAAGAGCAGAAACTTTCCGGAAACAGCGAAAAATGTGAAAAGAGATGTTTTAAGGTGTTGTTTTATTGACAATGCTGAACTCATAAGAAATTGCATTCTAAATGTTAAAGAAAACATGTAGATTAGGGAGAATTTCTGGTGGGAGCTGATAGCAGTATGCATGCTCCTGAGTGTATATGTTTAGTGTATAGAAATTCTAAAACTACCTAGAACAACAAAAAAGGACATTGTACCTTTAATGTGCATTAACTGCTGCACAGATACCCAGAACTCCTGCAAAAAGTAGTAGTAAGAAGCTTCATCTCTGGAAGGATCAGTGATGCCTGTCTTATTTATCCAGATTTTTTTATCCAAATATTAATTCCTAACACTTCTATTTTAATATTTTTTTCATAATATATTTTTCCTTTTTTTTCGTCTTATACTTCCATCATTTTCCTGCACTGTCTATGATTTTTATAAGCCTGTATGGTCCGAAACCTATTCGGTAATTATTGTTCTCTCTGTTTAATGGCCTGGGTATTAAATAATAATTAGATTATTTGTATAGAATACGGATGTGCACACAACTTCTCTTTCCCAACGTACTCATGGTTTCAGTGCACTGGGGGTATTTATGATGGACTTTTGAGTGCTGGCCATTGACAAAGGGAAGATGTGAACACAGGACAAGATAGTGTGGCCAGGGCAGTAGAAAAAAGGTACCATTTCTTTTAATTATGTGCAATGACTGGTCCAGTTGACAACCAGTCACAAGTGATGTTCCCCAGGGCT
>NW_010200859.1:0-8047 GCF_000695765.1 Mesitornis unicolor | reverse complement strand
CGGGAGCCCACCTGCCCGCGGAGCTGCGCGGGGAGGGCACCTCAGGGGCGGAAAGTGAACTCCCAGGGGGAGAGTGGCTCTTCCACGAGTGTTTTCCTCAAGTGTCCAAGAGGACACCGAGCTCCAGTGGGAGGGTAAGGCGGGAGTACGCTTTCCGGAAAGTATCTTCGGCTAAGCGGTGTCAGTCAGGTGGAGGGACTGTGCTCAGTGAAAATATGGATCGTATCCTGCAGGAGGGATCATTCCAACGGCTACAGATTACACCAGATCCTCCTAATTTTCTTCTCCTTCCCTCCGAGGTTTTGAATTATGGGGTGTTTTTTTCCAAAATAAAAGGTATTCAATATTTGTGGCAAGGAGGAAAAAATAATTTGTGTTTAATATAAAATATGCTTATTATAAGTGACCATTGCACATTTATAACATCTAATCTTCATTGAGGAGTTCCATTTGGTCAGGGAGACACCATTTTTTTTCCAAAGTACATAGGCAATAAGGCTCTGAAAAACTTTTGGCTCTCAACATGCATAGTCCGAGACTTACCAAGATGCCAATTTTCCTTCCTGAACCATGAAATTCTGTTGCAATGGTGTTGATGCTGCATACACCAGATTTAAGTAATCATCTGAATGTTCCAGCTTGTAACGTCCTAAGGGTACCTCAGTGTGCTCCAGTCACTAATGGGTGTTCAATTCAGAGGATCAGGCTAGAGCTGGACTGAAGGAAAACCTGAACATGTGTAAGATGTCGACATCAGGTTTTCAGTACTGACTTTTGCTTCTGCAGATCTGCTCCTGTTGGGCTATGAAAGCAGGCATTGGCAGAGGAAGATGGAGATATCAAGGCTTTAGTGTGGTAAACTTTAATTAATACTAATAAAACTAGCAGTTGTGACAGCCACAGCCTCTTTGGGTCAGGCCTAGAGGCAAATCTGCAGTATGAGTTGATGAGCACATTATGTGAATGGTTGAAGCACTCACTCAGAAAGTGAGATACGCAAGCACAGTCCCTGCTGTGCTCCAGAAATTTTATACACCACACCGGTCTTAAAATGCCCTAATGGCAACACCATGGTCTGTTCAGTGTGCCTTCTGAGGCTCTCTTGCTGAAGCTGTTTTTTATATGAAAGTAAATGGTGACCGGGTGAGAAAATGTTGGAGATTCTCATCAGTTGATGAGGGGAGGTGTGTGAGACCTGAGTGCAGAGACACCTGAATCTTGGTTGCTTATTCCAGTATCTATTTAAGATAAAATACACAACCAGCCCTTGGAATGAGAACTAGAACCAAGCTTTCTGTTTTGTGAGGTTAGGGCTATAACCCTGCCTGCTAGGCAGTCTCATTCTTTCCCTCTTACTGCCTTCCAGAGCTTGATTAATCTTTAATTACTTGCTGTAAGCGGTACAGCCTCCCTTGGCAAAAGCAGGTATTCTTTAACCCGTATCTGGAGGTAGTTTGTGTGCCTGATGGTTTCATGAAACTGCTGTGAAACTATGATCTGTTGTTATAGGAAGATTTTCCTTGTTCTGACACAGTGCAACAATGAATATGGATTTTTTTGGTACAATTCAGGAAAAAGGAGTAGGGAAGAACTATGGTTTATAGGAAGTAGAAAGATTTTTATGGAAAGCTGGTGAGAAGAGCCAAGAAAGAATTAAGATGGGATAAGGAAAGTGGGTTAGAGTGTGAGAAGTAAACCTAGGATATTGATTGGAGCAAGGTTATTTGTGAGGCTTATAGAGGGTACCTGCAACTGGAGAACGCCAAAAGGAGAGATTATTCTGATTGTAAGGTGAAATACAATGGCATCTTGGTCATGGCTATTTGGGAAATGTCCTGGGTCACTGTGGAAGGTGTCCTGGCACAGTGTGGGCCAGCTGCTCCCTATGGGGTGTCAGGGCAGGACCTGGCAGCCAAGGCCCATCCCACCACCCATGCAGGAGCTGGGCAGCCAGGAGCACCAGAGCAGCCCAAGCCCCAGGCACTGGGCACCACCTTGGGCACAGGAATGGGCTCAGACTTGGTGGGGCCCATGATTGGTCAGGGTAGGGCTGTGGGGAGCTGGCGACTGGCCCTGCTGTGGTGTCGGTGGGGCAGGGGCTGAGGATCCCAGGGGAAACGACATGGGGTCCTGGGCCACGGGCAGGTGGAGGGAGGCTGGGCAGGGACAGCCAGGCCTGGCTGTGCCTTCAGGGCCCTGATGCAGTGCTGCAAGGGAAAAAATAATCCGCGTGTTTTGTGGAATGGAAGAGGATACCATACATGTTCTACAAGATGTTTTAATGTGAGAAGGCAGTGGAAAAACTGTCCTGGGAACTGAGATATAGACCCTTCAGTAATCTTTCTCTTACAGCACTCTGAGTGACGCATACCAGTAATCATTAACTCTGGTGGAAAGGTGCCTTGAGTGGCACAGTACATGTATAATAATGAGTCTAGCCAGATTCTCAGTTTATTTAATCTTTTCCTTCCTGCCAACTCCCTCCACTGCACATTTTTCAGTTTTAATGCCTATAATACTTCCATTCATTCAACCTTTCCATCACTTAGTTTACCTGAGGAAATTACTTAAATAGGTATTTTTATCAGAGGAAAACAAAGCATTCAAAAGAAAAGAAAGGTAAGATGAGCCACTCTCATCTCCGCTGTGCCTCCTCTATCATTCCAACACACATCACCAGGTGTCACTAAGAAGCTTGAAGAGACACTGCCCCATGTAGTTTAATAAATTTGATTTTCAAGTTTGGGTACTTCAGAGTCTTTTCCAACTAAATCTTCTTTTCTTCAAATAAAACAATTTCTCTTAAAGGTTTATCTTCACCTAACGAGTCTAGCTGGATTTTACTGAGACAGGCATGTGGTTCATTTATCTTCCTTTCTCTCAAACATGGAGGTCATTCAACTTAACTCTGAAGAAATGTCTGTAAACTCACTGATTGTGAGTTTCATCTACTTCACACAGAGGTATTATTGTAATAGCATCCTGTCTGTCTTATTTGTGGTGACCTAGGTCATATGCCTATAACAGCATCATGAAGCTTTTTCAGTTCTTGGGTGAGCGTAACCTGAAATTCCTATCTCGTTTCTGATTACTTTCTGCCTTCCCGTTAACTTATTTCCCAGTATGTGAACAATAAGGTAATTACAGGTACTACAGTTTTAGCACAGGGAAACTTACTTGACCTGTCATAATTTACATGAGGCCAAGGGTCTCAGGGCACACACTACGTACCTCTGTGTAATGAGGAGAGGGAAGGCTGCAGGCAGGACCTCAGCCAGGATGACTGCAGTTCCCCTTGGCTCCAGCCATTCCTTTGCCAAACGCAGTTTGACCAGCAGTCCCTTGTCTGACATACGTGATATTTAACTCTTTTGTATTTAGAACCCATTTATATAATTGGAGCAATAGGAAGGTCACTGAACACTGAAACTGAATCAAGTACTCAGGTTGTTAACACTTAGTAACCTCTAGGTGAATTTTTAATGGCATACATTAGATATTTGTTCTTTTTCTAGCAACTGCATTACAATTTTACCCTGACTAGGACACAATAATTTCTGTGGGCAAGAAATAAACTGTATGAAAAAGGACAATGAACCACCATCTTTCAGAACCTCAGTCACAAAGCATACAACAGTGATCTGCTTCCCCTTTCTTTTTTTTTGTTTTTGGAGCCTGTTGATTTGGAGGTAGGTGCGTAAGAGATAGCATCGCGTGCCAGTGGCTTACATGCTTGTAAAGATGTGCAGGAGGGGTATTCTTTTGCCAAATGTCTTGAATAACTGCTTAACAGATACAGGAAACTTCCACGAAGGAAGAGTATGGAGGTGTCTGCTGGAGTCAGCAGAGGTAAGGTTGCACAAATACACACTTGCACTTCATAGTCAAAATTCTTGGAAGCATGACATTTGCTGACCTTGGTGTTTTGGCAGGACATAAGATAAAAGCAAACACCTTCAGTGATGGCACAGTACTTTGTCAATGATACTTTTCACAGTTTTTAAAATCAGAGACATTCAAGAGAAACAACAGGTTTGAAACTCTGAGTTGAGCTGGGAAAAATATTTGTAATAACTGATAGGTAAAAGCAGTTTTGGGGAAATCAAAACTAGTTATGAAATCAGGCTGAATTTCATATACTGCTTCAATCAAAAAAAAAGAGGAGAGTTCATTAATGTTAAAATTTTCCATATATTTTCAAAACAGAATGCTTTATTTCAGAAATATAACAGTATTTTAATGCTTGAAACAAAGGGTTTTTTTACTTTCAGAGTAGCATTTTAATTGAAAACTGTTCTATGCCTTAAAAAATTAATGTTTTAAAAGGGATGTGTTTTCATAATAAATGAAATATTTTGCTTTCTGTCAAGACTTCTCCCTCCTAACATCAGCAAAAGTGAGTTTTTATCTTAAATCAAAATACTTGAAAATATACTATTTGGGTTGCATTGTTTCAAATTTAAATTAGGTTTTAATTTGAATTATTTCTAGACTTTTTCTGGTTCAAACAAACAAAAAAAAAACCAACCCCAAAGTATCTGCTACTCGGATGACTCTGATTGGGACACTAAAATGTCAAAGTAAAGCATAAAATGGGGTTCCTAATATCTCCTTCCCTGTTTGACAATTCATTATACCAAAAGACTAAGTTAGGCAGGAGATAGTGGATGTGTTTTGAGATGTTTGGAGTTTGTTGTTGCTACCATGGCTAGTGAGACAAGATGTAGTCATAAAGTAATTTCCCTGGTTAAATAAACTTTAAATAAATTTCAGTGTAAGGAAACACTGATGTCTAATTTCCCTTTTCCAACTTCTGTCCTACATATAACACAGCCCTGCTGATAAATTACCTAGTGATAAAGCTTGGTAAATAAAGGGCTGTATTACAAGAAGCTTAAAATAAATGAGAACAAACAGGCTATGTAAAGCATATTTATAGCAGCATAAATAGCAGGTAGTAGCTAGTATTTTTATATAGCATCTACACACAAGGTCATAGCACAGAGGCCTAAATAATTCTGCACCAGAAATGTAGTTCTCCCCTCATAGATACGACAAAGACATCTGTGCAGAAGTTTGTTCTGACAAAGCTAGCCTTGCCCTAAATAAGCCTGGTCCCTCACGGTCCCTTTCAAGTCCATGGACAAAGACCAGCTTTTTCCAAGTGCAAGTTTAGAGCTTGTAAATTAAGTTTTTGTGCTGAACTGCAGGTTGTAGGAACCTTTCTGCTTCCATTTACTGCAAAAGGAGCCCAGAAAAAGGATTTTCCCTGAAGTCCTCTCCTATGGGCACCAATCTAAATGTGAAATTGTGAAAAGATGTGGCTACTTAAACAACAATCTTATGTTAGCCAGATGTACACTACTATTGCACTTAGATCCAACACAGAGATGTACATAGATGAGAATAAAAACAAGGTGTAAGGTCTGAGAGACCTCTTACAAGAAGCAGCCCTGAGGATAGTATCTCTGTGCTACCATCCTCTCTCCCATCCTGCTTTATTTTCATACTAGACTGTGTATGTAACATAACAGTCTGCTATATTGCTTCTTTTCTTGTATCAGGAAACTTTGATTTGTTTGGGTGGTTTTGGAATCGAGACTATGAATTAAAATATATTGCCAAGCATACCAGGGTCCTTCCAGGACCCTGTGTATGGTCATGTCTAATCCGGGCTTTTTTACTGTATTATATCTGAGAAGGTTTCTCAGTTAATAAAACAGAAACTAGATTTAATCATCTTCACCATATGTCACAACATTGAGTTCACCGTTCCTATTAGAAGCAATGAGTAGCTTCAGGAGTCATTCCTTGCTAGTTGCCGCCCTCTGCTGTTACTGTATGTATTACCAGCAATAACTCAGGAAATTCCTTGGGTTTCTGTCTTTTGAGCACTTGGAGCATTAGTGTAGTCTTTGTCATCCACGCTTTCACCTCAGAAATCAAGACTGCTGAAGAAACTTGTTTCTAATACCAGTCTAATTCTGATGAATGCCTTTGAAACATTTTTTGCGTTACAGCTGTATTGCTTTTGCTATTTTTAGAATTTAAAGTATAATGTTGGCATGTCATATGCATTTGTTCTTTCAAGTCTTTCTCCTCTTCTGCTTCTGAAATACCACAAAGGAATATGCATTAAAGAACTTCTTCTCCCAGGTTTGTATTTAATATCTAAATAACATGTGCTTGGGGATCACTGATAATCAAGAATGGTCCTTTGTGGTTTACGGTCTTTTTTAAGAATGTAGTGTAATTCTGTGTACCTGGTGGCATTTCTAGCAGAGAGTGACAATGATAAATGCTTTCTCTTTTGAGCAGATCATGTTGTAATGTTGGCATTACACACTGTTCTTTACATTACTGTGTCAGCCTGAAAGACTGACCTTGGCTGAAGGGCAAGGACCAATGGCTTGTCAAGCATCTACTCAAAATAATACTTGACACTTTACTCATACTACTTTTATCTTGCTTTAAGGGATTTGATGCTTAAATTTTGATGCTTGGTATTCCAGTATGAGGTACTGAGTTTCTTTAGACTGTTTTCTCCTAGCCTTGTTATTAACAGTCCTTTATCATCATCCTTACTATTTTCAGTTATCTTAGAGGGTTGAAGGTTTAAATTCCCTTTCATATTCATTTTATCTGGCTCTGGCTTAATACTTTTTTCCTGAATTAAAATAAAAGGAATTAATTTACAGTAACAGTGATTGCTTTCTGCTCTGTTCAGTTTTAGGCTTTCAGATGTCTTACCCATAGCACTAAAGGGTTGTCATGTTCTTCCTCATGCTGACATCTTCAGAGTAACATCAATTATTCATTTCATATCTTTCACTTCTTGTATTATTTCAAGTTTTTATTTCTGAATATCTTTTGCAGGTCAAATTTCAAGGTGATACCTTTGCAGCATCATCTTCCAAATGAAGAGGATAACTCTTTCTTTTTTTTCAGTCTGATCTTTCAAGAAAGCTTTTAAACTGTGCTACCTAGGGTGACAAAGGTAATGTGATCATACCCACAGAATGAAAAAAAGAAATTTCTGTGGTCGCCAAATCAGACTTTAAGCCTCAAGTTTTTTATTTTCTTGACAAGTTTCCCCTGAGAACAAGTTTGTTTTGTTTTTACAGCGATGAGGTATAACATATAATACACCCTTGATACTGTTTATCCAACAACACTACGCAGATAATCTGAAACAATGACCAACTAGGCCTGTACAAGGTTAGTTTTTCTGTGGGAGCTAAGACTAGATTGTATTTACATTATGAAAAAAAGGAAAAGAGGTCTCAAAAAATACATGTTAGATTACAGCCTCTCTTACATTATAGGCTTTGCTTTTCAGTTTTCAGCTCCAATATGAACTTTCAGCATGAAAATACTGTGCGATTAAGTCATATCGCCAGAGTTTCTGCAAATTCCCTAATACTTTTTTGGTATGCCTGGATGTCAGCATAAACTCAAAGTCACACCAACTATCTCAGCCTTGCTCTCAATGGGAAACAGGATTCTGTTCAAGGGGACAATCAAACAGTCTGAAATCGCACATGCCTTCCTCCACTCTTCGGCTATGTCAGGCACAGCGATGAAGAACGAGGATCACTTCACCTGGGACTTACTGCCCGAATTTTTTCCAGTTTGAATAGTCCAGAGATACTGACTTCACCCCTCGGCTGGCCCACTGTCCTCCTCCAGGCCTGCCAGCACCTGCAGAGCACTCTCAGAGGAGGTAACTCCAGGTCTGGAACAAGGCCCCAGGAGAAGCCCCAGGAGAAGCCTGGCTGCGTTAGGAGGAGGTGGGCTAAGAAACACGAGATAAAACGCTGAAGCAGATGGGAACACTCAGGGTTTCTCTTTCTGCTGGAGTTCTGAGGCCCAGACTCACGCCACCATCCCGCCTGAGGGCACCCAGCTGTGGGCAGGGACGTCGCTCCGCCCTCCTGCGCACGCGCAGGAGAAGGGGACCTGCCCTCCCGCGCAAGCTCAGCGGCGACGGCACCCCCGCCCTCCCGTACCGCGCAGGCGCAAAGCTACGCCTCAACCCTTTCCCCCC
>NW_010200858.1:36121-45059 GCF_000695765.1 Mesitornis unicolor | reverse complement strand
TCCCTAACGTTCTGTGATTCTGTGATTTCCCCAAGACCTCTTCCTCAGAGGTAGAGGAATTTGGCTTTGCTGAAGAATAGCTGCTGCATGTTCAGTGGTTTTCATCCTTTGGCTGCTCCAAGTATGTGCCTGAAAAGGGGCTTTGTGCTGGTAATGAAGTATTCAGAAACTGTGCTTCAAAACATTATCACAGAAAGTTTCTGTACACTATAAAAATTCCCACCCTGTATATGTACTTCTTGCTCTTACTACTTTGTGACACTTCTGCATGAGGAAAGACCAATTTTGTAATTAGAGTTGAATAAAAATAACACTTGAATGTGAAAGATGTTTGCTGGGTTTTAGAACATTTTGATTTCTGGAAACAGACCACCTGCTGCGTAGGACCCTTAAGTCTCCTAGCTAATAATCTTCTCTCCACTTCGACTAATTTTAGCTGTTGCCACTTGAAACTTCTAATGGTTTCAGCCACCTACTGCCTTAACACAAATTTTCCAGCCCTTCTCTATCACTCTGCCTGTTCATATATCTAAAGATTATAAATAGCTTTATTTGGAAAATGGTCACTAGAGATGGAGGTGGAGAGACAGGAATCATCTGAGAGTAAATAGATTGTTAATTCCCTTCTGAGCACTGAGCTGCTGATTCACTCCCAATCAGTTCCCACACAGCCTGGGCTGAGTCAACTCAGAGGGTGTTGAATAGTCAAGAGCAAAGACGATTCAGAGAATAATGGTTCTGCAAAGACCAAAACAGAAAAGTGATTCAGAACAGAGAACTAAAAGAGGAAAAACACTTACTGGAGAAAGGTGGGGAGGGTGGGAATCAAAAGGGGAATAAAAATAGACAAGCAACCCCTATACTGCCACCTTTGTGTGGGAAACAGGTATTCAGGGAGCTTAGGGAAGAAGTAGAGGCGAATGAAAGGATAGGAGTGGATGGAAGAGGAGAAAAGACATTAAAACCCAAAAATAGTATTGGAGTGAAATCATCAGGGGAGAGCCAAAAAGGAAAAGGAATGCAGGCAGAAAACAGGCTCAGAGTAGGAACACACTTCCAGGTGTGTGTCAGCCTAGCCACTAAGTTGCCATCCACGTAAGCATGCGCATAAAAACTTGCATCTGTAAATGTCATACCATACATATCGACAGGAAAGAAACAAAAAAATTAAGGTTTGTATGAGAAATGAACACTCCAGAGACACATGAATGTATCAGGAAGCACATTCACCCAGATTAAAGCCAGGCTTCTGCCTTTGAGTTTGCTGTAAGTTCAGTGAATAAGCTCCTGACCTGGACACTCTGAATCAACTGGTGGTCCATTTTCATCACCTTTGGTTGCTCTACTTATTCAGAAAGTGCCCTAAGCCGCTTCAGTCTTCACGCTGCAATTCTTTTAAATGTGGGAGTACTGGGAGTACTTGAGACTAGGTCAGAGACTTGGCACAAGAAGTGTCTTATCTCACGCCTTCCTGCCTTGTGCTTTGCGAAGTGAAAGGCAAGTAGCTGCCACGCTGCTGCGTCTCCCACAGCAACAAGCTTGCCTTCAACACTGCTGAATATACGTTCTGCCACAGTAATATAGGCTCAGATTTCCTTCTTCTTGAAACATCTTATTTTAAAATAGTTTGTATATTTTTAACCTGTTTTAGTTTAAGCAGGCCATAGGGAAGGCTTGTCAACAACAGAACAGAAGGAAATTCTTAGCAAGAGAATATATTGGCTTACATCTGGCAGATTCAATGCACAGTAATGATTAAGATTTAGGCACCAATTAGTGGTATTGATTGCAAAACCTGAGGACAAGCACTTAAAGGCATGTTCCCAGATAACATCACTACATTCTGTACAGAGCTGTATGGATAGTGGAGGGTCCGCTTGACTGAGAAGACTAAGTTAGAAGTGTGTTTGCCCAGAGATACGTGTGGAGTAAGTGGAGTGAGGTGGCAGCTGAGAAGATGATTCAGCTTTCAGTTGGGTCAACTTGTCCTCTGAAGGTACGCTCTTGTTCCTTTAGTGAGTCAAAGAGCACTTATATTCCCAGCTTTATCACCTCAGCCAGATCATTAAGATAGGTGACGATGAGCCCAAGTCTACATCCTTAATTTAGGCACTAAGATATGTGTTCAAGTGGGGCTGTGAAAGTTCCTCCAAGAGTGTATTGATTACTTACACAACAAAACAAGTGACAAGTAACCTTGATGTGAATATAACTGTGATGTGAATATTTCCATAAAAATTTGTCCCACCTCATTCCTCTAGGGAGCTGAGATAGACTTAAAATTGCATCTGAGCCTGCTGTGTACTGCTCTGACATACATTTGATACATTTCCAGAATGTATGAAAAATAAAATTAACAGTTCTGTTACATTGTTCATAATGTCACCCTCTCTGCCAAAGGGACAGACTTGTATGAACATGGTTTATGGTCTGGTGAGCTCTTAAGGGTTGTTTAGAGGAAGTTGTTTTGCTTTGGTTTTGCTGTGTATTCACATCAGAGAAGGCAAAATAAAAAACACTCTGCACACTTTGGGTACGTAACATTAAGCTTTGAGATGCTCCCTAGCTCCTGGCATGTCTGAAGAGCAGATTCCAGGGTCTCAGACCAGCTTCCGAGAAAGTAATATCTTGTAAAATGGAGGTGGTTGTTATATTCCCAAGGTGCTGAAGTAGGCCTTCAGAGAGGATGCTCTGACTACTGACTGGGAATTATTATCATGAGGTGGCTACAACCACTGAGTTAATGACTGTGTTGCAGGACCCCAAAATGGCGAAGTCTATCAGCCTTGCACTGCTTCTTGCCAGCTGTAGATTTAAGAAGCATCTTACTGATTTTTTATTTTACTGTCAAAGAAGCAATTGATTTGAGCTCATGCAAGGAAAACAATTGCCTTGAAAAAAATACATACAAGATAGCTATGATAACTTTGGTCTAGTAATGAGAAAGGAAAGCAGTAAGTTTTCCTGTGTCACCAGCACAAGCATTGGGTACTGTGTACACCTGTGTTTCTGCAGCATGCTGCTCAGTGCAGGGAGCTTGTAGCAGCAAGAAAGAACCACAAATCTTGTGAGGAGATCCTTGTGATTACAGCTTGAGTACATTTATCATGGTACAGTCAAAAAACAAAAGGGTCTTCAATGAGAAGTTTTGGTTTTGGTTCTCCTGCAAAACCAGAGGGTGCTGGTGACAGAGGAATAAAAGCCAAACTGATGTGGCTGAAATGAGATGTGTTTCCACTGAAACATTGCCATTGTCAGTGGCATTTCTGGAAGGCAAGCACTGGTGCAAAGTGATGAAATTGCATTGATAGCCAGATGCAGGGTGGCCATCAGCAGTTCCACCACTTCTACATGGTGCAGGCTCCCAAAAACTGTGTGAAGAGCTTCCTCCATCCAACTGTCCTCAGGTTGGAAGGACATTTCTGGGGTGGAAGATGTCAGAGGTACACTGTGATACCATGAAGCTCATTCACGTGTGGGTTACTAGACTGACTACTAACCCAGCTGATGGAGGCAATGAATGTGTTAACCATACTCCTCTCATTTCAGCAGCGTTGGGAGTCATGGTGGAAGAGGCATAGAAACATCAGAAGCATGGATAAGGGGCCAGACTCATAGGGTCTAAGGGGCACAAGCATCTGCATGCCTCAACCACGTTGTCTCCATGGGGAGCAGTGTTGTGCTTGAGTGTCTTCAGGGGTTTCACAGCCCAGTGAGGGGGTAACACACCATGAACCCAGTAGTCCTCTATATCATGTTTTGCTGGTTATGTGGATAAAACACTGTCCATAGATTTAAGGGCACAAGGGAGCTTGCTTTCTCTCCACCCTCTTCTGAAAATGAGTGCAACAATGAAGAGTGCCTTCAGCGGTAACACAGAGGTAAAAACTTTGAATCTTAGTCATCCCATTTTTACCTCTTGGTTAGAACATCAGCTGGGTCTCAAATTCTCAAGTGGATACAGTAGTGGCGTCAAATTCTCCCACCCCAAAAGTATCCAAGTGAGGAAACAGATCCAACACAGACATGGCAAAGAGAAAGTACTTGATGAGTTGTACCTTTTTTTTTAAATAGGTACTACCTTTCACTGACATAAGAAAAGCATATTTAAAAAGAATTATTTGTTTCAAAATGCATTTTTCTGCTCACACGATGACTTCTGTCAAGTTCAGGGCTTTTAAAGCAGTGAATTTACTGTACTTCATTAATCTGGTACCACTTAGTAGGTCACTGATTGGTAAAATAAAGGACAGCTCCTAGAAATGACAATGCTATAAAGTCAGGCAATAAAACTCTCTGATACAGCAAATGTTACCTATCTTTAAACATCTGCTATTGCACTTAGGATGAAACTTGCCAGAAGTAATCACTTCAGGGAGAAGATGAAATCTTTTGGCTCTTCTTTTCTGGGGAAAAAAAAGTAATGCTTGCTTCATTTTTTACAAGTAAAAGACATGTACAAGGCGGTACTGTTGTTCTCAACTCTGAATCACTGTCTGCATCCCTCCTTTAGGGAGATGGCTATGGGCGGGCTGTTTGTGTGGCAGTACAGCAACCCTGTAGGCAATGATGCTGCCTATGTCAGGACTTACCAGACCTCAGACCCTGCTGGTGGTGGTTAGTGAACTCTGCTGGGTGAGCTTGAAAGCACCTGACTCAGTCGAGCATTGACCAGAGTCATGACTGCTCATAGGCACAATGTAGCTCTGCTTGTCGTCTTTGTGAGCTGGAGGCCTGAAACCTCAGTGGGAAGAACATATTGTTGATCTCCAAATTCAGACAGAGCTCTTTGTAGAGCACCCTCTTCATGCCTTACCTTGCCACAGGCTTAGGGCACTCCTCTCTCTGTGTGCTCTGATACACAGAGGTCCCAGAGACACAACGGTACTGCAAGGGGCTCCAAGCAGGTGTGAGGCCTGGGCACGTCTCTCCTCCCATCATGTGCTTTGCACTGCTACCTAACACCCTGCTCTAGGACCTGCAGCAGTTTTCTTTGGTGGTCTCTCCTCCAGGCTGTTCTGGATTGACTTATCATTAACCAGCACCATGGTAGTGGGGATAGGAACAGAAAGGGAAATATCTGTACCTTTTGAGAAGATACAACAGTAGGAAAAATGTCAGCTTGAATTTCTCCTTGCTTCAGAGTGACTTTGGTTTTATAGCTCTTATCTGAACATGACACGCATTTTATAATTTACACGCTTGAACACATGCCTGACTTCAGAGGACTGTTCCCACAACTGGAGTTAAGTCTGTGTTTAAGTGTGTTGCTTAATCAGTGACTGAAGGCTAATGCAGAAACATTGATTCATTATGTAATAAGAATTACTAACACCTTAACACACTAATAAACTGCTAATTGGTTTCTGCCTATTTGCACTGATAGGATTTAAGAAAAAACTAGCATGCTTGCAAAAAAATCTGGGTTCCTTATTAAGCAGAAATGAATGGACTTGCCTTAACTCGTTATGTCTGACTGGAAAAATGATGTTTGTTTTTCCTGATGGTGTAATTAATTGTGTCCAGGTGAGGTGGAAAGTTTTTTATATTGGCTAATGCCTTAACACATTAAGAAAATCTGGAAAGCAAGGTTTTTCAGCACCTCACTGTTTGGCAGCATGATTCTGGTCTGTGTGCATGCTTGACAGATGTGGAGCTGGAATCTTACTGGACTTTTCTTTTCCAAAAAAATATTAAGAAGGAATAACAACAAGCAGATTTAAAAAAATATATTCTGCCCAGAAGGCAAAAATATTTTGTTTGCTGAAAGCATTATTTTTCTGTTCAAAATGGGGCATCTCAAGAGCTGGGGGAGTCCAGGTACCACAAGTAAATTAAGAAGCTTGCACCTTAACAAAGACAAGTGGAGATCACAAAAAGACTGAAAGGAAAAAAAAGCACTCCTCGTGGAGAAAAAAAAAGAGTGATAAAGGAAACTACAGCACAATCAAGTTAACAAAGAAATGTATTGACGTAACCCCTTGTCTATGAGCAGCCTTCATCTGGAAGAGGCCAAGTTCAAACCTGTTGTCCACAAGTAACTGGCCTGGGATATGTTTTAGCTCTGTTCTGCAGGATGAAGTTCCTTATGCAGGGAATGTGTCTTGTGGACTAAGGTAATGCTTCATATTCATCTGGAAAATTGGATTCTAGGAATTTGAATCCACTATGTGTAGGATGTTTGGTTATCTGGAAACTCAATCAGAGAAAAGACAGGGATATTCCTACTATAGCCTACTACATTAATATGCTGGATAACTGAGTCTAGCTACTTTAGTTACCTAATGCCACATTTGAGTTAAGAAGTTGGCTAGTTTTATTGTAATACTTGAAGGAGAAAAATTGTCCTTCTTTTTCTTCACTGCATTAAAGTGTTTGGATATTGGGCAGTTCAGATGAGCAGAATAAACAATAACAGAAAGCTGAGCTAAACCTCCAAGTAAGAACAGTGGGTGCTCTGGGGATTAGATCCTGACTTAGGCATCATGGTATTTGAAAAGCCTCAGTACAGCTCCTGTGTCTGGATACCTTCTGGCAACACCCTCAGACAGGGATTGCATCTGGAGCCAGAATGCATGAGCATTTGAATAACCTTCTCTTTCCAAATGCTTAGCTTTCTCCAAACAGTTGTGCTTAACGAATCCCAGCATATCAATTAAATTGCTTATATACCCGTCTTCCAATGGGACACTGACTTAAGTGGTAACAGAGCAAACTGCTCCTCCCTTTGAACTGGTACGATATATGACAGGCCTCAAAAAAGGTCTCTTTCACATAGCGGCTCTTCTGGAGAAACAGTTTAAAAACTGAATGTTCTCTGTTCTCTTTTATTTGTTGCTCTCCAGCTTAAATCACACCAACATAACTTCATTATACTTGAGCATTGCCCAAACTGGGCACTTTTTAACACCCTTCTTTCCTTGCTTAGCTGGGAGAAGTTTCTAACTGGAATACCTCCCAAGGGCAGATACGTGAGGCTGATGCTATTTCTAGCAAAGAATACCGCTTAATGGAGCAGTGCCGAATGGGAACACCAGTTGCTTATGGCTTTTGTTTGTCTCCCATTCCTGACGGTTCTGGAAGCTCCTGGAGGCTCCTGCTCTCTGCTCTCAGATGCCAGCTCTCCAGCTTGCCTCAACCCTCAGACAGACAGAAAAGCTCCTGTCTTGTGCATTCAGCACCAGATATGAGTGCTAGGCCACTAAACTAGAGATTTTTTTTACCAGTTATATATGATCAAGGGGAAAAGTCCTCATCCTATTCATAGCTTCACTTTTATTAAGGGTATCATACACCTGTCAGTGGAGCCAAAGGCCAGCCAGGGGCTGTTCCTCTTAGATGATCCTGCTCTCCTTGCACAGCTTCTGAGCACTACCACCTTTCTGCACAGTTTTTCTTTCCAGTGGGAGCAAGGAAGTTTGGACTAGGAAGCGCTATGAGGAATCTGCATGGCTTTGGAACAGTCTCTTCTTGCAGTGATTTAACACTGAGTTCCAGCTCTCTCACCAAGATAAGCCAGCTACCCCATAGCAGTCTGGATCAGATTCTAATCCTGCCACATCACCAGTCTAAACAGCGAGAAAACAGCATTTATTGGATTGGATAAGCTTTCAGTTAAAATATATGGAATGCTAAAATTTTACAAATGTTTAAGCAGTAAAGCGAGGACAGGATAAAAATTAATGGTTTTTAGAAACCAGCACTGAGAAATCGAAAAGAGCTCTTAAGGAAACCTAAGAACATAATACATCATATCTACCAGGGAGAAAAATAAGCACTAGGAAAGGAAAACATATTATTATGATGATAAAAGGAACTGTGTTAGAGTGATTGTCTGCAGACTCCAACATCAAAATTAGACTAAATAATTTCTTTTCCCAGAACTGTGAAAAAGCTGTTTTCTCCACATGAATAATGTGTTTACCAAATATTTTCTTGTGGTCTTCATTACTGAGCCGTTGCAGAAAAGAGCTCTGATTTTTTTTTTCTTGGAAGCCAGTACTTGCCAAAGTAACACCTGAGACTTCCCATAAGCCATCAATCTGGAGGTCTGAACATTAGTGGAGAAATCTGATGTTCATAACCCGGTAATACTCCCAGGCTTGCAGAAAGCTACAAAGTGTTATCTCTTTGCATGTGTTCCCAAATGATTGACCTTCATAATATATAGTCTAGATCGCTGTGAGATAGGAAGTAAAGGTGGATCCTCTGTAGCAGCACAGGGATGCAGCAGCCCCAAACAGCCATGTCATTATAGTCCATGGGTTCATAGCAGTCAAATGAGAGCATTCAAAGGAAAACACTTGAATTACTAGTTCTTGAGACCACTAAATATCCCTTGCCCAGCGTTTGAAGTCTAGACGTAAATAGCCTGGATGGCTAAAATATGCTTGATATGTCTGGATAATTATTTGCATGTGCATGGCAGCACAATGTGTGGATAGCTCTTGCATTTGGAAAGAAATTTGAATGTATCAGTGCTTCTGTATCACACATCAAACAGTGAATAGCTGAGCCCAGAGCAGCAGCAAGGATGGAAGAGCAAATGTGATTGAACACTGTTAGGTTCCACGGTGGCCACCCAAGAACACACTGGAGGCTCTGCAGGGAATGAACAAGGAGAAACTGCCTGATGAAGGGTTGGTGAGGAAGTGCAAAAGTGTTGTAGTAAGCATGCTTAGCTCAAAGTGATTAGCTTATGAGTACTCTAACTAACTCCTTGTACTGCTGTTGTATTGGATTAGACTGCCCCAGGGTCCTTGCTAGAATCTAAAACTGCTTATCTTTTTGCCTCTGTGGACTGACAAAGCTTTGCAAGCAACAGGGCTCCTCTGGGTATGGCCCTCTCCTTGATGGAGTGGGGGGAGCTTCCTCACTTCTTCTTTCTACTTCTGAAAAATGCATTCCCTTTGTGAACTCTACTAATTTTTTAATTCTT
>NW_010200858.1:22008-36090 GCF_000695765.1 Mesitornis unicolor | reverse complement strand
CTGCAAGCCGCTCTTCTGCTGCAAACCTCCTTCTGTCTTGGATCCTGCTGTGGTTTGCCCTTACTCTGTCACATCCACCTAAGCCAAGCAAAAGCGGGAATAGAGGAATGGGGTTGTGCAGACCCTCTCTGCCGAGTCAGCTTTTAGCTGTTATCCATCTGCTTGATCTGAAGGGTTGTTGTGGGTTTTTTAACTCCATTTTTCCATCCATGAGAGAGAAATATTCTGGCCACAATTTGCAATTAAGAGGAAAGGAGAATTTCAGTTTCCCTTTTCAAACAACCAGCAATATCATCTATCTGGATCGCCTGTTGCTTCTGACACCAGTCTAATGGAGTCAAAATGTTCAAAATTATTACCTGCTCTTCACCTGATCTCCTTCTCTGTGTCATGGCTAGCAGGTTGTGTAGTCTGCTGAGAAGCTGTTTTCTGAGCACAGGTAGGGAAAACTTGAGACTGAAACCTGAAAGTTCCTGCAAACCTTCGTACTATGGAAAGGACGACAGCCCAGACTCACATCATCTAGAACTTCTACTAGAGCTGAGCATGCCTAGAAGTGTCAAGATCAGCATCTTGTATTTGTTGTCCATTTAGGACAGACATAAATGTATTAGGCATTGAGATTTCAACCTTTTTTAGTCCACTTTTTGAGGCCGTTTTGACCAAGCCTTTCTTATTTGGAATGCTACAGCAAACTCAAGCTCTGTCCCATCTCTTAGTTTACTCCCTGCAGGAATGTTCCCTTCCCTCAGCCACCAACTGGTTGCTGGTTGGATGTCCTGCCTTCGCCCTTTGCTTCTTACCATATTGAATCCTATCTGGCCATACACCTTAAAAATGTAATGTGCTAGCTGTCTTTATACCACACAGAAGCTATAAACATAGGAGAAATCCATGACCTGGATTTATTAGCCATCAGTAAGAGAAGATGAGAAAGTATTGGAAAATTATATGTCTGGGCAAACAGTGAAGAAGGGAGTTGTTCTTGTTCTAAAAGATAAATGAGGTTTGTCTTCAGTAGCAACTGGTCCCAGTTTTCATTGAGGTAGTTTGAGCTGATTTTAAGGAGAAGTGGAAGGACTGAGAAACAGGAAATCTTCATTAATTCAGATTTGTTAGACCTGCAGAGGATATCAGAAAGATAAGGGAGAAGGAACTTTTTTTTGCACTTATGGTATTCTATAAAGCTTTTGTACTAGACATGAGAAAGGGCCAGAGTGGTCAAGACACTCTGTAAAAAGAAGATGCATGACGTCATGAGAAGGTCAGGTTCTGCCTTCTTATTGGTAATGGATGCATGAAAAGGCTAGATTTTATTGCATTTATGTAGTTGAAATTTCACTGTGGCAGTCTGGCAGCAAATACAGCATGTCCCACAAAAGACTGTGCCAGAAAGATTACCAGTGAGAATTCCAGATACTACAGGATGCTAAAAAAATATGTATCACCTTTCAGGCTTAAAGCAATAGAAATTGCAATTTTAAATCTGGATATCTTCTCAGATTCCTAGGCTTTACTGATGGTCGAAAAACTGGGAGATTACCAAGACTGTGGTCTGGAACTTGCTGAGGAGTTTAGCCGTATTATGTCCTGCTTCTTGATGCTGACAGCAGATGTCTAATATCCACAATGGGATTTTATTGCAAACCATGGGTGCAGTTAATTCTTCTCTCTTTTTTTCCAGTTGCCATGAGTCTTTGTGATGTGGATAATAGAATATCCGCTATTTTTAAAAACTAGCACTAGAGGTTCAGTTCCTGTTGTAGCACATAAATATTATTGCCTTTAAACATTTTTAACCGAAATGCTGTTTTTAGTCACAACGACAAGCACTGACACTGCTCAGTTGTATGTAAACTCACAGCAACCCAAGCATAATGACCATTTTGGAGATGCAGTACTGGTTCTATGTCTCTTGGGCAAGATACTCCCTGGGAAGGTTGTCTGAACCCCATCCTGCAAGTTCCTCTAAGTCAGGCCTTCACCCCTCTGCAGATTTCTCATTCTCAGACACTCAGTAGCAAGGGTGAGGACACAGAGACTGGAGACTGGTGTTTGCATTTGTACAGCATCTGCCCCAAACAGAGCCCTGCTCCATGACCAGGGCATTTGAATGCCCTCTGCAACAGCAGTAGAGCTGATTTCTTTGACTGGTCCCTTGCTGAGATTCGTGAAGACAGTGAGCAGTCTTTGATAGGAACTGCTATTTTAAAATGGTTCCCATGAATCATCAACTTCACCCATCACTGACATTTAATTATGTGGCATGCAGGAGGATTTTCACCACTTTTGTTCCTTTCACCTATCAAATCCTGAAGGAATCTCACTATAGTCTCTGAAAGTCGTCTCAAATTTTCCCCTGCCATAACACTGATGATGAGCTATGCTCAGTTGTGTTTAGAACCAGGTGAAGTTTCACTCAGTTCCTATTATAACCTGTGCTCCTGGGGAGTCACTAGTAATTTTTACCCTACAGAACTCTTTTAAAGGTTTTAGTGGTAATACTCAGCTGGCTTTTCTGAATGATCTGCATGTCTTTCACGTAATTCTAGTCCAGCATCCTCAATTGTCTTCTAACTGCGTGTTATGGATGCAATGGTTTCCCTAAACGTTGGTGTTTGAGAACTGTACTCTTTTGAAGAGTTTCTGAAGCCCCTGTGACACATTGATAGTGTACACAAGTGAGACTCATGCCAAATGAGCAATATAAAACCCCCGCTGCATTTCACTGGTCCTGGTTAAATCTGTAAAGATTTCATACAGATCTTGCATGTGTCTTGCCTTTGCAGCTTGTCAAGGTTTTGAATAAACTTAGGTGAATTGTCTGCCCCTCCAGCTGTGGAGAAAAGTGACCCTAAGCCATTCCAGCCATGGGCTGAGGTTGATCTTTGGGAAAGTTTCCAGGTTTCCTATTATAATCCAGCTATCACAAGTTGTGCTTTGAATATAAAAAAAGTACTGTAGATACTGAGCTATAGATGCCACCTCTCCTAAGGAATTCTGCAATTCAGCAGTGATTTCAGGAATGACGGGCTGATCACCTTTGCTTAGGGTCTATTTCTGCTTTGATCTATCTACTCCATCTCCCAGTGAGGCTACCTCATGGTGATCTGACAGACCTCACCTTTCGTGTGCTCTCAGTCATAGCTGCCTCTGTCCTGCTTGCAGATTTTGGAGCACTTGCTCTACATAAATCTCAGTGCTAAGAGAGCCAGATCCCAGGGAGAGCTGCCCCCCTTACTGTCTCTTGCATACTTCAGACTACCTGCCTCATAGTTACCATTTCTTTTTCTAAGTATGGGCACTTTTCCCATTTCCTTACAAGCACTTTCTCTGCACCTTTGTACCTTCCAGATAGTAATGAGGCATATCAAGTGTAGAGCTTGATTTCTGGCATTTTATTTATTCTCACTTCATTCAGAAGCCATTTCCATAAAGTACAGGAACAGAACTCTGTGGTGTTAAATCTTTATGCTACTATTACAGTAACTTATCCCATCCTGTCCCCTCTCCCACCCCTCCATGCTGTGGGATTGACTTTTCTCCCTAGCTATTTATGTTGGCACCTCAGGTAATAGCATTTCAGCATTCTTTCCAGGTCAGGAACAGCAGGGAGTTTTCCTTCTGACTGCTTCTGATCATTTCCTACAAGGTGAAAAGAGAGGTATGTGCTCTGAGCTCTCAAATGGGCATTGATTTACATGTTTGGAGTTAGAGGTCTAGACAGCCATTTGACTAATGACATTTGAAAGTGAAAATATGCTGCTTTTTTTTTTTTTTTAACCCACCTTCTGTCATACTTCTCAAACAACAGACAATCCAAATGTCTTGCAGGTGGAAGCTAGCTCACATGGTCTCTGGGTATAACAGGTTGTCAATTATTATTTTTTGAGATCTAATGTTGACAAAGGCAAGTACCTCTTAGCAAAACTTCAGGGATGCGCTCCTTTAGGTGAAGTTCACAGTTGTAAAATGAACTGTTATTTACTGTCTGTATGGGAAATTAGTGTAAGAAGACTAAGCACAAGACCCTGTGAAAGGGGAGTGGGATTTTATTTTACAAATCTCTGTGTAAGTTGCTTCTACCTACTAACACCCTCACATGGACATATTCCAAACCAGCAAGATATATAATAAGATTCTCAACTGTTTTCTTTCTGAATTTTAGGTATCTGTACAGCTGTGATCTCTTGTCCTATTGGGAGAGCTGGAAGAACCACACGTGCATCAGGTTGTACTTCTGTTGTCATCCTCCTGGATCAGAGCATGCCTTTATCAGAGCACAGCCTCTCTCTTCTTAGTGTAAACAACACATTCCTCTGTGTTTACCAGCTTTATTGCTTACAGGCATGTCCCTGGCTGTGAGTACAGGCCATTATTTTAACCCTTGCTCTGTTGTTTTCTTTCTCATGCTTTCACACACATATTTCCACTTCATGTTAGAATTGCAGTACTTCTGTTACAAATCTCTGCACCTGCCAGTAGGTATCAGGATAGCTTGGAGGTGGAGATTTTCAAAGGATGCCATATGGCAGGTTTTCTCACTAAATGTAATCCCATGTCACACAGTAATACCAATACAACCCAACTCTAGGTATCTCACTGGTACTTGTCTTCACAAAATACGGAGTAGCATTTTATATTCTTTAAGAAGCCATATATTTCTGATATTTGTGAAAGGTGCTAGGCCTGAGGAGGATGGCATCTTCCAAGAAAAACAACTGAAAATTCATTTGGAGGAGTGTGCCAGTAGGAAGCCACTCTTCAGGTCGGTTCATTTGCTGTGTACATCCAGAACTGACTTCTCTGCTGGATCTTCAACCAGGATATGAAGCAGTCATGACTGCCTTTGAGATGAGACCTGCCTGAGTTGGGATCAACAAAAGTCATCCCACATGCATAACCCAACCGTCCCTTGAGGGACAGGCACACTGTGCCATCTGCTGTCTCCAGCCCTGGAGAGGCATACCGATCATTTTCTGCAAACAGAAATGCTGGAGTGGCTCAGTGAGTAGTAATACTTTCAATCTGTTAGCAGAGCTTTCTTCATTCTTTAAGAAGATCCATCCTTTTGGTCTTGCCTTAATCCTTTGGGAATTGTCACTGGGCCTGTCTTTATTTAAAAACTGCTCCAGTTTCAGCTGGTATGTGCATAGAAGCATATTTCTTGAACACTGAGCTCAAGAGATCTCATTGATAAGCTGCTGAGCTTCCAGAGAGTGTCATGATGAAGTCCTTGTGAGATACATGCTCCAAAGACCTTACATAAAAGATACCTGTTTTCTTTTATCAAGAATAAAGGTTACAAAAAAAGAATTCTGGCACTACATATAGTGTAAATAAATAAATTACATGCAAAAAAAATTAGCACTATAGTTATTCCACGGTTTTGTATAAAAACATATTATCTTTATTAGCTGTAAAAACAAAATTAGAATCATCTGCAAGATTTTGCAGTAATTCATTTAATTTCCTGTTTTCTGAGTTATTTGACTTCTAGAGCAGGATTGTGAAAAGTGGTGAAAAAAGCATCAACTGCTTTTCTTTGAAGATGGTAAACTCAGGAAACTTACATTTCAAAGATTAGCAAATTCATAAGAGGAATATATTTTACCAAGTCCATGTACATTCCAAATAATGAACTGACTCTCTACAGAACTGTGGTGAACAGCAGCCTCCATCTGTTTTAAAAGAAGGACAAAATAATGTTATTCCCATACGTTGACGGACAGGAAAAAAGGGATATATAATACAGTTGTGTAACAGTGGGAGAAAATAGGCACCTGCCACCTTTAATGTATAAAAATAGTTGAGATTTTCACCCCCCTCCACTGCCTCCCAGTCCCACCTCCACTCCAATGTAAAGATCAGGTCTTCACTGATGAGTTCTTCCCCATTAAAGCATCGCAACTGTTTTCCTTCCCACACCAGAAATCTGGAGCCAGAATCCTTCCCTTCAGGGAAACATGGGTATGCTATTGGGGAATAGCAAAGCCATTGCATCGGGTTCACTCACAGACACATAGGTAAGGGGTTTAGCTCTCAGTGTACAGATCTGCAGCCACTCTGCTCTGTCCCTAGGGAGTCCCTGGGCCTGTACAGGCAGTGGTCTCACACCCATTACTGAGCTCCAGCTGATGTGCCTTCTGCTGGCCTCTGGAGGGCCTTGAAAGGAGGAAATGAAAATGCAGCAGCACGAATGGGTCACATGTAAAGACAATCCTGATGAAGGCTTTGGAAATGTTCACATGAATTCCTCTTAAAGGCCTGATGCAGCAGAGAGAAACAGCGGTGTTTGTAATGCATGACTTTATTCCTGTGTCACCTGCTCCCAGGGCCCCATAACACAATCCTGTGTTGTACCCAAGTTTCAGGGCAAGACCATGAGCACAATCTCTCAAATGCCATCCAGCTCCCCAATGGCTGCTGAACAGTTCCAGCAACCACCCCCTCTAAGCAAAGTAAATCTTTCAGGGGCTAAGATCAGAAATTATCCAACATTACCACCACTTGGGAGGCCAAGGTAATGCCCTAGCTGCCCTATTCAACAAATGCCAAACTCTTGACTCAGAACACTCCCTTCTGCACTAGCTTTCTCTTTGCTCCTAGGGAAGAAAAGCAGTCAAGGAAGAGGAAGTCTCCTCGGAGAAAAGCTTTTATCTAACCTCAAAGGCAAGATCTTAAGAGAGCAAAGGATTAATGAGCTCATTAGCAAACAAGTTGCATGCTGCTACAGACAATAGCGATATCTGATTTCAGGCACTGAAACCTTTTGATTCTCTTATTTGTAGACCAGATCCCTTGAGCTATCTATTTCCAGGACCAAGCTTTAAATGCATGGCTGAAATGTTGGCTGAGTGCATGCAGATTAACTGTAGTTTCAGAATGCTGGGCCAGGGAAGAAGCAAGTAAGTCAGTGCTGAAAACCCAGAAGAGATGCTGTGACCACCCAGTCTGGGCTTTTCTAAAAGTCAGGCCAGAAGGATCCTGAATTCATTTCAGCTTGTGCTGGAGCAGACCAGCTGGAAAACAAGCCCTCCCCATTTTAGAGTTAATATGAAGTGCAACCACCACAACATTGCACAGAGGTCCCAAAACCTGAATATTCTCCCTATTAAGAATACAGTGCTGTATTTCTGGTTGAGTTTATTGCACATTGAATCTGCCTATACCATTCTCTGCCAGAATAATGAAACCTAACATCCTATATCTGTGCCCTTACAAGTATTACACTGTCGTCAACAACATCCAAACCTCTCTTTTTTTTTTTTTTTTTGCTAAGCTGCACAAATTTCAGCTCCTGCAGTCCTTTACTAAAAGGCATTTTCAGATCTGTTAATCATTCCTAGCCCTGCTCTGACAGCCTCTAACTCACCAGCATCCTTCTTCAACTGCAGGAACCAGCTGAGCACTCCAGGATTCGCACCGATATCAAAGACAGAATCACAGAATCTTAGGAGTTGGAAGGGACCTCGAAAGATCATCTAGTCCGACCCCCCTGCCAGACCACTTAAGACAGACCACTTCTGTGGCCACTTCTTTAGTATTGGATGCAAGCCCATTTTTACTTCCTCCTTTAGCCCTTGTGGCATCCATGTCACACAGGGAGCTCACAATCAGCAAAGTATTTGCCATGACCCCACGTCCTGCTTCAAACTGCTGGGATGAGTTCCCTTTTTCTGCAAACCTACACTATGCTTTGCAGTCTTCAATGAATGATTTGCCATTTAGCTGTATTCAAATGCACTCTGTTTGCTTACCCCGCACAGTCAGCCTGTCTAGGTTCCACATGGTTATATCTTTATTTTGCACTCCTTTGCAGTTGGGGTTATTTTTTACCATCTGTGCTGCTAACAGGCAGTGTGATAGAATATAAAAAGAGTATTAGTTATTCAGCCCAGGAACAGCAGAGAGGATGACTACTCTTCAGATCCTTCCTTCCCTTTTTTCTCGCTCTCTCGTAGCTGCTGCCATTTTGGCTGAGCATAAGGACTCTCACAAAAGAGGACAGTGCATAGCTGATGGAGAAGACAGTGCTTTGGTTTGCAGTGAATGTGGACACAGGCACATGGGATCTGCTCCAGATCCTCTACTCAGTGCTCACCCTCACGCAGTCCACGGGCGGCAATGCCTGGACACAAGGATGGCAAATTTACACAGATGAAACATTTGAGCTTCCTCTGCAGGTGCAAGGGAACACGTTTTAAGCCACCTAACCAGTTATCTGCCGCAGCTAACCACGTGGACTCATGGCTGCCACACTCACCCAGGCTCCTCTGTAAGCCCTAGGTTGCCGTGACTGCTGTGCTAACAACATCCAAGCCCGGCTCTGCAGCTGGCATAGCCTCAGTTGTGCGTTATATACTCAAAGGTCATTCTGGATTCAGTAGCGCTTTATCTTATAAGGTACTAAACACCTTGTGGAATTAAAGTCTATCAAATATACCTCAATGTCTTTTCTCATTTGCCTTTTGACTACCAAAGGAATTAATTAGTATGAGCAGGAGTGTAAGAACTGTGGAAAGCAGAATGAGCTATATGAACTTTCTAGAGTCTCTTCAGCTCCCAAAGAGTTCTCATCAGAATTCATCCAAATGTCATCTTTGGTTTGCTTCGTTCAGAAACCTGCTATTCCTGTGTGTTTAAATAATCCTGCTTATGTGGTGTTCATCTGCGCTAATTAAAGTCTGTACACTAACAGGCACATTTTGCTCCTTTTTCTATCCACAAATGCTGGAGAGGCTATATGTGCAAAGACATGTGAAAGATCTTGGGTTATACTATGACAACTTTATTTGTAACAAAAAGAATAGATCTGAGCTGTTGCTGTTTATTGCAAAACCGATTTTAAGTGCTGTTTTTTTATTTTGATGTTTCAATAATAACTTAATAATTTTAATTCCAGGAAGGGAGAAGGAGGAATATATTAGATTTTTTGGCTTTTAAAATAGTTTCACTCTTGCAAAGCAGTTAATATTGAATAAGTGATGTTATAATCTGGTTTATTAACTCTTCCAAATGTTTTCTGGCCAGCTCTTGGTATAGGTCTTTTTAACTAAAACCTCTGGGGGTTTTTGAAGAATGCTGGCTAGGTGTTTATGATATCTCTTCCTTTTAAATCTCCAGTGATTGGCTAACGAAATGTATGGCTTTGAAAACTCACCCGTTATTCTATGTAATGGGTTATTAAGCAAATAAAACAATGGAGAAATCTAGTCCAGAAGGTATCACTGTGTGCTCTGTTCTCATTTTTAATTGTTGTCAATATCTTCGTAACATATTAAAGACTGCAATAGTTTGAATGGAAATACATGCAAGGCTATTTTAACAGCCAAACACAGAATGTTGCACAGCCACGTTTCTGTTGAGATTTAAGAAAACTCTTCTTTATTTTTCCTTGTGTTCAGGTATTGGTTCATCTGTGATCCTCTATTGTTATCTGCGATTTGCCCTGTTGGCTGCAATCCCTTTTGAAAACACAAGTGCTGTCCTCTGCTTGAAGCATGGATCAGCAAAAGCTATTCCTATAGTATATATTAAGACCATACTGGAATGAAATGTCTGTGTAACAAATTAGATTTACAGACAGATGGATAAGACAGGCAAATAGATGAATTGAGTAGAGAACCAGTCCCAGCTGACATATGTTGAATCAATATTAAAATAGCTGTGTTAAACCACAAGGCTTTTACACTGTGCATGTTGACAGGAGTTAACAGGTGGAGAATGAAAGCGAGCTTTTTCCAAAGCAAGGTAATAGGACAGTTTTTTTGATGATGATCTCTGTAAGCCAAGGAGATTGGTATCCCAAAATGGACAATATTTGCTATTTAAGATCATACAGTACAGGTACAGGTTTGTCAGGCTTTCCTGTAAATCCAGAGTGAACAGGTTATAAACGCTAGATGAAGGGAGGCCAGTGCAAAGAAAATCCTGTTGCTCCTAATGCTGAGAGTAACTGCTGTAATGGGAACAGGCCTCCCTCTCCCCTGGCTGGACGGCAAGAGAGGGAGATGCTGAAAGAGGTACCCTGAGACAGGTTGGGCTGCTTGGCACTAACTATCTGAGGGATACACATTGCCACTTAGTGACTCTGACACCACTATGAGGTCTCACCTATTTTGGGATGTGTCTCATTTAACCAGAAACTCCTGCTGCTGCAATATTATTCATGGCAATAGCGCCTTGAGCACCTGCTAGATTGGGGTCGTTTTGCACTAGCCATTACACAAAGTTGTAGTAAATTACAGTCCCTGGGACTGATGGCCCACTCTTATTGCATTCAAGGGGAACTTTATCTCTGGTGCCAGCAGGAACTGTAGCATGCATTTACATATCAACCCATGCATGTCCTTTGTGGTACAGCTCTCAGGTAGCAATGCATTGCTTGAGACTTGATCTCAGTAAGGTGGGCAAAACCTGTGATGAGAAATAATAGGAACAGCAGCTGTGCTAAGGTAAAATAACCAGCTAAGGGACAGGACAAGAAGTACTTATCTGAAGATGAGTTTAAACCATTACCAGTACTTCTGCATTGACTTAACAAGCTTATAGGGGGTTTCAATCAGCAAAGATTTGGAAACTGAATATCACATTTTTTTCTAGGGTAAAAAAAAAAACAGACCAATACCAACCAACCAACCAACCAAAAACACCAAAACAAACAAACAAAAACATAAGAAGCCATGGGTCTTAAGGACCACTTTTCTGGATTAGGGGGTGGACAAACAAAATTCATTATCCATCTTTTTAAACACACAAATATAATGCTGGTCAAATTATTCCTCCCTTTCCTCTTCCTTATGAATGCAAACCAGACTTAGAAGCAGACACACATTGATATTTGAGTACTTTGTAAACATCTGGTGATGATACGAAGCCTCTGTGTCAGTTAATCCAGATCACAGCTGGATTAAGTCTAAGAAAAATAAATATCTTCCATGGCTGCTGGACTGTTGAACCCCTGAGGAGCTGAGTAGGAGTGAGGAAGGTTCTTATTAAATTGCCTCCTGTGTTATCAGCTGGCTATGCCTTATAAAAGGGACAAGCATCCCAGTCCTGACTGAGTGAGGTGGCTGAAAGAGCCTTGGGCTGGGCTGAAGCTGTCAGTAGGTGTCAGGTCAGAGTTTTCCTGGTGGCCTGGAAATCACTCCTGCTACGCACTGTAGCATCAGTGCAGTCCTGCTATGTCAACCCTTGTGCAGAGCCAGGAAGTGGGTCTGGATCTTGAAAAACAAAATGTTGATCAGCTCACCATATGGAGGACAATCATCTCCTGCAGGAGAAGTGGATTTCTGAGGCCAAACAGAGGACTATCTGTTCTGGAGAGCCCGGCCTGGGGTGGATGAGAGTGAAGACCAAGCTATGAGAGCTATCTACCTACAGCTGCCAGGTTTGAGCCTCTTCTCTTCATTACACCTCTCAGAGCTGAAGGGCTGGCTGCGTTGGAAGAGAGTGGGATCTCCAAGTCGGCAGTTACAAATACTAACTGTGCTTCAATGGTGCCTTAAAACTGCTACAACAGGGGCTCATCACCAGCTCCTCATTCTAGTGGAAGTGCTGGGATCCCAGAGGATTGCTCAGATCTGGTTTTATTCTGCCAGGGTAGAACTGGTATAGGGAAGGTCTTGAAAGGCCTCACTTAGTTTACAATGTCAGCCTTAGCCCTTGTATCACCTCCAAGGAAGAATCTCAGAGCAAACCTGCACCAGAGTAAAACCTGCACCTGACAACAGATTAAACAAAAAGGCAGCTGAGTATTTTGGTGAGCTGAGAGAAAATGTACAATTGCTGTTGATTTTGTCCAAGGGTCTTCATCTAGCCAAGAAGCAAGGAAAAGAGGAAATTCCAGCTGAAAAGGCATGAACTCCCTTTTTCAAGGGATCATTACTGTGTGACAACACTCTCATGCAATTTTTAGCCTATTTCATACTGCAGAAACTCCTGAGATACTGTAATGTTAAATGAAGTATAGAACACAGAGATGGTGAGAAACCGAAGCATAACAGAGTAGCACACGGCCCAGTGTAGGCGTCATTGTACACAGGTATATGTGTATCTTCTTATGGTAGCAATTCCAAACTGTGGAGCAGCTGGTTAGCTCAAGAAGTGATAATCCTTAAATGCTTAGGTAAGTAGAAAAGATTGTCATATAGCCATGTTGATTGGGCAGGCTCTTTGTGCCTTGTAACATCTAAAATCTCGTGTTTCTCACCGTATCTTCTAATTTAGCTTTCTGTGTAGGGTTTTAACAACGTGAGAAGTAATTAGAAGTAAATATGGAGGTTTTCTCCATCTGCTCATGTTTTAAATACACAGTTGGTCAAGCCCAGCACATTGAATTGGTTTCTTTCTCTACTACACACAATACAACTCATTTACAGCCCTATGGAAGTTTGCAGGAGGAGACAGCAAAATTGCCATAGCACTGATGCCCAGATCCCACCATGCAGGACAAATCCTGCCACTTCCAGACTAATTTCTGGTGATGGATACAGAGCATCTCTGCTGTAGGAGGGGATGGGGAGCTCTGGGTTGGGGATGGAGGGATGTGCTGCGTGCAGGGAGAGGGCTGCTGTGGGAAACTGCAGTCACAGCCAGGCAGGGCAGGACACCACCAGATCTGCCACCACATCTTCATTTGCTGCTGAAGGACTCACTAGCTCTACAGTTGATAAACACTCTGCAATGATGCCCAAAGCAATCCTGACCTGGAAAAAAAGGAGTATTTTCCTTTTCTTAGTTCAGTGTCCCATCAAGTTAACTAAGTTGGAAAGACAGGGTTGTCCTAATGAACACTGGCCTATATTTCTGTCAGAGAAATAATAAGGGCTTATAATGCAAAAGCATATACATAAGACCACCTTATGAAAACACTTTGACTGCCTTTTCTGTAAGCGTTAACTTTCCAAAATTTCAAAAACTGCTGATGTTTGATAAGTTTGATGTTCTTGCCTGCAGCAGGGACACAGCTGAGTGGTTCTGTTTAGGAGGAAGCAAAGGGTGTTTTTGTCAGAAAATGCTGAGTGTTTATACAACAATGAGCCCTGCTCAGATGGCACATCTGCTTTTTCAGAGACTGGCAGAAATGCAGTCGTAACAGCAATATTTTGTCCCCAGAACCACTTGAAAAAGAGAAAAAACCACCCAAAGCTGGTCACTGTCTCCACCTGGAGGGAAAAGGCTGCCTGACAAAACCAACTTTTCCCATAGTACGAGCCCCACTCCTGTCTGCAGAAGGGGGCAGCCAGCTGGGAACAGGAGAGCCTCCAGAACCCCTCTGTGTAGGTTTCCCCAGCAACGTGAAGAAGAGACTGAAAGGACAACAGGGAATTGGAAATACTTTGCCAGGAGCGCCTGGAAAGCCAGACACTGTCAGCTTCAGCTGTTCTTTTTTCTTGACTGGGTAACACGAGCATAAGAAAAGCACTACTGCCATTTAAATAACAAGTGTAACTTCTAATTGCTCTGAAGTATCTCTGGTTTCCAAAGAACTGCAGTAGGAATATAGTTTCTGTATTCCTCAAGAAGTTGTTGTTCCACTTTATGGTCATTTTTTCCTCTATTTCTTTCCTTAGCAGTTTCTTTGTTGCAATTTTTCCCCTTTTATTGAGTCTATAGGCTGAGGTACCTATAAAGCACACCAGTGGTCTTTATCATTTCCCACCAGAGCACACTTAACCTCAAATGAGTTTGAGCTCAAGATCTTGTAGATACGTGCCAAGGGTGTGAACTGCTTGCTGGTGTTGTGGAACAGAAATCCCTACGAAAAGCATCACTAGGCCCACAGACCGCTATTAAATGCTTATTTGCCACTAGCTCACATTTCACAGTCTGCATGGAAAAGGGTGATCTGGTTTGATCTCCCAGCGGATCTGGGAAGGATGGAGATCCCTGCTCAGTCAGTCAGAATAGCAATTGCTGATGAGAATCAAGCAAATTAAAATGTGCCCAAATGCTCAACCTGACAACCCATGAAATGCATCTTCCTGCAAGTCACGGTGTTATCCAAGCCTCTATCATACCACAGGGCCATTCAGATCATAGAGCTGAGTCCTGCAGTGAACGGTGCACATCCCAGGC
>NW_010200858.1:0-21974 GCF_000695765.1 Mesitornis unicolor | reverse complement strand
CTGGGGATATTCTGGAAACAGCTCAGAAAAAGATTAATCTTTAATCTGATTCAGTCAGGAAGACACAGTGTCCCTAAGGAGAAGATGTGACAAGTTGCAGCGCGCTCTGTGCGCTCTCAGAGGCCCTGAGAACCTCACCAGACTTCCCCCCTCCATCGCAGGGAAGGCAGCACTCTGAAGTGGAGTGTGAACTTGGCCTTAGGGTTTTGGTGGTGGTGGTGGTTTTGGGTTTTTTTTTATTCTCTGTGCTACTTAGGAGATGATCTCTCTTTTCCATTTGCCTGGAGTGAATATTACTAGAAGCAGGGAGGCAAACTGGGAAGGCAATGGAGCAGATTAAAGACAAGGTAGAGACAAGTTAGAGCCACTGCTTTTATCTCCCGTGTCGAATTTTACCGTGCAAAAATGTGTGAAAACAGTGAATTTTAGCCACCAGTTTGTGAGAGCTTGCCATGCTGGTTTTGAAATCTGGCGAGGCACAGAGGGTTGGCCACACCTCTGCAGGAACAAGTCACAAAAACTTGGTCTAACAGAGGTGTGCTGGTGTGCAGTGGCTGGGTGGCCTGGATCTGCAGCAGGAAGGACACCAGTACCCCACAGCCTGGGATGCAGCTGTGTGCAGGCTGTAATTAAGCAGTGAACCTTGGTCGTCCTCTCCCTGCCAGTCACTTAACTATACCTCAGCTCCCCACTGTATGTGGTGTGTGTCTTGTGGCTCTCAGTCACACTGAGGGGTTGGTGTGGGATTTCCAAGGCTGAATAGTGGCTGTGTGTGCCACCAGGGGTGTTATTTAGATGTCTCCACTGGGAACAGAGATGAGATGAGATCAGATGAAGCTGAGATAATCTAAGAGGCAACAGCATCTAAAAAGCCACATTAGGAAGGATCTTAGCTGTGTGCTCAGCACCACCCCACATGGTTATCAGTCTGGACATAGACATATTGGTCCAGAAGTTTCACTGTGTGTGAGTCCCACTGTTGTCATGAAGCCAGTATGTGAGCCTGCATGATCATACTTATGTTCAGCATTTCAGTGTGAGGAAATCCCAGGTTCACCTTGGTCTTAGTAGTTTCCAGGGAGTAATGTGACAACCGTTATGTCAACAGGTGTCCAAGGTTGACTGCTGAACGTTTGGGTGAAGCCTTGAGATGGGTTCACTCTTCCCTGCCAGAGCTACTCCAGAAAAAGAAGCTGAGTGTTCAGTAAGCAGCAGAGCATGGCTGCCTGAGGAGCTCTGTGCTGGCTTTCAGCCAGCGTGTTTCATGTGGGCTCAGCCACGGCTGCCACATACAGATTGCCCCGTGCAGTGCTGCCCCCGAGGCCATGCCTCCATCCAGCCTCTCTGCAGACTGAGAGCTGCTGGAGTTACAAGGTATTTCAGCTGTACTGCATCTGTGCAAGGTAGTAATAGCAATAGTAGTCAATAGCAACCACCCTACTACTTGTCAACATGTGCAAATGAAGCAGGGCTGTATTTGGATGAGAGCCCTCCAAGGATGACTTGCACGCTGCAACTTTTGGTGGCACTGGCTGAGGAAGCAAAGTCCAGTCTGAGAGACCATGACAGGATTGTGCTGCAAGAGATTCTGTCTTTGACATGAGGCATGAAAGAGAAGTCCTCAATGCTTATTCTGTTCCCACTTCAAGAGTGCCTTTCTTTCTGTAGGAGTGAGAGTCTAGTAAAGCTTTGCACCAGAATGCTAGCTTGGATTTACTGGCTAGATTCCAATTCAGGCAGTTACCATCTACTGCTGCAAACTTTCCATGCTGTTTCAATTGGCTACAGAATGATTTTTCATTTCATGTTCAAATCTGATTTAAACGGGTACTTCATACACTTGAACAATTCCTTTACTTCATACCCAGTGGTGGGTAGAAGGATGTTATGTAGCATATACTTGGATCCACTTCAGTGAAAACTATTACCATCACTACTGGGGTTGCAAGGCCAAGCAAAGCCTTGCTGAAGGGAGCAAGACAGAAAAACTGAAAAATACTTAATTGTAAAACATAACATAGGGCTTATAGTGTCCTACTCAATATACCATGACAGAAATCTATAGTAACTTCAACATGTTATTAATAGCAAATGTTTAGTTTTTGAAAAGGTTACTCGTGCTTATTCTAACTGTAAGAAATGAGATCTCTCTCCACTGAAAACAAGCCAGTTAAAGACACAGCTTAGTCTCTGCAACAGTGGCAAAACCCCATTCTAGATCCCTGCAGTTTTCTGACACTGAGAGGACAGGCTCCTCCTCAGCTACTCATTCCCTCATTTTACCAAGTAAACTTTTTTATTCTCTTATATTCCAGTTGTTCAAATTCATTCGCCACCCTCTGCTCAAAGCTGTATTTATCCTTTTCCTCCCACTTTTCAGAATTGTCATGGTTATCAGCTCAGCAATGTGCAATGTAGATTCTTGAGATCTGATGTCATCTTGCTTGGCATATGTTACACCCTCAAATAAGCTGTTGTGCTGAATAATGTACCATATATATATGTCCCAGGTTCTCCCAGTATTATGAAGACTTATCAGTGCTCTGATTTCATGCCTCTTAAACCAGGATTTTTGTCCTTGTGTAGAGCTTCCAAGTCTGGAGTTAGCTACTGAAATAAAATCCTCAGCTCACCCTCTCTTCTCTGCAGCATACTGCTCTGCCTATCAAACCCCAAAAAGGTTCTGGGGGAAGCCTACTCTGATGATCTTTTGAAGAAAGAAATTGTGCTAGCTTATATACACCCACTTGTTCTGTAACACTTGAAGTGCTGCTTTGGGTGGGAGTTTTGCTTGCATGTGGTTTTTGCACACGTAGGTTGGGAAGTGAAATAGAAAGAAAATGCAGCAGGGAATTTCAGCCATCCACAGGAAACTGAACCGAAGGAGATTAATACCCAAAATGGTCTTCCCATAGGGGTTCACCTGACATGCTAGGAGAGCCTCCTCTCGCAGGGGGCAATGCAGAGCTAGATCGGCTCACCAGAGACGGTGTGGAGCCCCTCCCTCGACAGTTTCAGAGGACACAGACCAGTCCAGCAGCTCCTTCCAGCCAACACTGCAGTGGTGTGTGTCAGAGTCTGACCGCTCTGGTCTAGGAGGCTGCAGATCATGACCTCAAGCCTGGCAGGAAGAGAGAAGAGAGTGACCAAGCAGCCAGAACAGGCAGGGTGGTACCACAGTGCTCCTGCTCCAGCTGCAGGCCATGCCCCCGGGCCTTGCGTTCCCTTGAAATGACCCTGTGCACTGAGGCAGCTGTCATGGCACTGCTTATGCTGAGCCAGACACACACCTGGGGACCAGACACCTTTTCTGCCTTCTCAAATAGCTGTATAATGAGCACACACAGGGAGCTCCTCTGATGCAAAAGGCTGCAGGTGGTGCCACAGCACAAGACGACCCTGCTCAGGTTGAGCCTTTCATTTTAACTGATGAGGTCTCTAAAACATCCCACCTTCAGAGAAACTTCTGTAACATCTTTTCTTGGAGGAATACAACGAGTGCATGTAAAGTAGTGCTGTCCAAATGTTACTCATGAACAGAAGCATCAGCTATAATGAGCCACTTTAATTTTTCAGCTTTAATGCTTTTTGCATGCACATTACTGGAATCACGTGTTTAACTGATACAAATGTGAAGATGCTAAAGCCATTAAAGGAAACAGGAGTCTGATCACCATTGTGGTATCTGGTTTACAGTTAACAAAACAGTCTGTTTTTCCTGGATCCCATTTGCACCCTGGGAAAACACTAGGAACAGATGGTTTACTATCCAAGTTTTACAAGTGGTTCAAACAGGAGTAGGCACCTTGCATGCTGCAAATGTTTATAGAGGTTAAGCATAATCAGCTCCTGGTAGTTCCTGCCAACTGCATTAATTTAGTGATGAGTATGGGGAAAAAGCCTAAGGAAATACAGTTTTATGAGCATATTACATTAATATACACAATATTTAAGATCACAGAGAGCTGACATACGTAAAAGAGTCCTATGTCTAGAGCAGAGACTTAAATTTTCATGTTAGGTTATTTACCAATACCAGTGACTAGCAAAATAAATCTTCAGTTTCATTTCACCCTGCAGATGGGAAAAGTTCTTACAACAGTTGCTGGTTAGAGGTACTCTATCTGGAGTGCTTTTTTTGTTAATGCCGATCTATTGGAACAGAACGAGAAGTAATGGGAAGTTTATATTTGCATAGTGGTTCTTTGGAGCATCTAAAAAGGTATCTTTGGTATTCTTCCTTTTGGCCAACAACAGCTAAACTTTATACATCTCCTCTTTCTTTCATTGAGCAAGATAGTGTGAGAGATGCTGATCAAGATCTACAAAGCTCAAATTGATAAGGAAACCTAGAACCCATCTTCTTTAACCACATGTGAAGTGCAAGCCAACAAGAAGGTCTGTCTTTGTTCTATGATTTCTGTGGATATTTGCTTACTAGGTGTATTTTTCAAGTTCAGCAAGAGCTGTACATCAGCAGAGATCAACAGTCAGTAGAACATGCAGTCTAAGAGTTTTCTTTCTTGCTTGTCCAAAGTGAAAGATCTAATGAGTAGCATGATCACCTTTGCAGGTGAAATACCTTCATAGCTTCTTCTTGATACCTGAAAATGTGAAAGAGCTTCATTATGCTGTTAGAATCAGTATAATGTCTCATTCAATAGCCCAAACATATCTGCTCAGAAATCACTACCACTCATGAAATATAAGGTATAGGTTCTATTTCATTAGTCTGTAGGAACACTAACCTGGAGGAAAAGATTTCGTATTAAAGAAATACCACTAGCTAAGAGCATCCATGCTACAAATGGAGCTTTAAATTTGGAATTTGGAGAGAAGTGGTGTAATAGGCTATAGGCTGCAAATAGGCTTTGTTACACCACCTTTTCATTGCACTTTTTAAACTAAGCCACAGGTGTTAGTAGTTACAAAACATCCTATGGATGGTATGCTGGTTGTTTATATGGTTAGTGATTCAGGAGAAAAAAAAATTCTTTTTTCTGAGTCACTACTGAAACAATGTGGCACTCTGGTTTTGTTTTAGGACACAAATCCTAGGGGGCCTGATCAGCTGTCCTCATTTACGTACAATAGATCTTTGTTTAGCAAGTACTGAAGTTTTATATGACCAAGAACTTGAATTCTGGAATCTGAACAGAATCAACATGCATTTACTGCTCGTATTGTGACAGCTAACATTTTGTTTCCTGGGAAAATCTGCACTCAAAGCTTGCCAAGAACTAAGATTAGTTGTTGTGACAAGGCATCGTCAGGTTTGGCATTTCCACAGCAACTGAAGTTCTGCTCTTCTTCCCAAATACTTTAAAATGCCTTCTAGAAAAAACCAAAGCTCTGCCTCACACACTTGAAGGAAGTCTGTAGCAACTATGTTCAGTTTTTGATGAAGGAAGAGATTTGGAAAGGAAGGAAAATATAATTCACTCATGCTCTAACACAACTAATGTTATTCAAATAAATTCAAATAGCAAATGTTAAATGATTATGAAGTAATAAGGTAAATGCTTCTATCAAGAAATAATGCTTTTGTTTCTCTGTCTGAATTGTTTTGTCAAAGGTCCCAGGTAATTCTTACCATTCAGTGTTCTTACCATTCATGTTTGACCTGTGACAGCACTGGAGGCTTCTGCAAAAATACACCAAGTAAAAACTTATTTTTCAACAAGATGAGGAAAAAGTAGAGGCAAGTTAATGTATGTGCCATCAGATGCAGTCAGAAGAAACAAGTAGGCAAATTAAATGCATCTATATCAATTTAAAATTACTCTATATCAATTCTTTCCAGGGGGTTTTACCTTCACATTTTACCTATATTTTTGTAGGAATTATTGAAACCAAGCCCTAGGGAGGCATCTGGTAAACCTACAACTGAAGGAAGTGTTACTAAATCTGAAAACACACAAGGAAGTTACTAAAACCTCAGACCACACTGAACTGACTGAAAGAGAATGCGAAGAATACCATTATTGTTAAGAACTAGCAGCTAATTGCTTAATGAAAATTTGCATCCTGTGGATAACTTCCAGGAGCATAGCCTGTTTTATTTCATTCAAATGGTCTTTGGAATAAATGTGGTTTGGATTTGTTCTGCATGGCCCTCCTTGCGGCAACACGGAGTTTCAATAATGCAGATGCAGTGAAACAATGCAGGCTCTAAGGCTGTCGAAAACTCCTTCATATAGCCTGACAATTCAGAGAGCAGATGCCATTCTGGCTCTTACACTTTCTTTCTCTAGGTGAACAACTTGTGGTACCGGAAATAAGACACATCCCTCTATGTCAGTGGACAATTTTCTTACTCAAATTGTAAAAAAAACACCTCTCAAAACTGATTTATCTTATGTCAGACTTTGCCAGGCACAAGAAACTAACAGGCACACAAGGATTTTGAGTGCCAGAATCATGACCTAGAAACTTGAGAGTGGAAAATGCAGATGCGGGCAGGACTTTTCTACAAACATGTGCCCTTACTGTGAAGTAGGTAAGGAAATCTTCCTTTACTCTGCCAGATAAAACAGCAAACTCATACTCTGCAAAGGTTCTCCAGGCTACAACTCACTTTAGAAACTTGGTGTGTGCTTTAACCCAGCCCTGGAAGCCAGCCCCTCGCATTTCTCAGGAACACTCACCTCTCCTGCAACCAGATGAGTCAGCCAGTATCCTTCCAGGAATATGGCCCACTCAGAAACCCAGCAAAGAAGCGCTGCCAATAGTCAGTGCAGAGGACTGGCACCATCTTGATAAAAGGTGAAAGGCAGTGGGCAAATACTCTTAACAAAGCCTACACTGACCATTAAACAAGAGGTCCTAAAATTGCCATGGACTCCTCTTCAACTGTTTTTCTTTATGAATGATACAGCTTAGTTAAAGAGACTTCTGCCCTCACTTTTCTCACTGATATCCCAGCTGCTCTCATTTGAGCTGTACATCAGGTTGGGTTCAAAGTCAGCGCTATTTCATGTCTGTGATGCCCAAAGACAAAAATGGGGTGTTCATATTTGTTTCCTGTCCTACTGCTCATTAAATCCCAGCGCAAAAGCCATACAAGCAGTGATGGGAGCATCCTAATTTGTGTTGAAACTTCCCAAAAGAAACCTGATAAGCAATTACAGGGACAGCTGGCAACTTTAGGTTCAATCTTCTTCAAGCTGGTGAGCAAACTGGCACAAATGCCAGTTTCAATACATGCCAACATAAGTCAGGGGCTTTCTACACCAAACCAACCTAAGGATACCTAAGTGTGACCTAAGGAGAGAAAGCTGAGCTGGTAATACTAGGAGAAATGTGGGTAATGCCCTACTCTTGCCACTGTCTTTGACTAGGGGACTGTAAGTCCAGCACTCTTTGGTGACATTTGATGTCCACTAGACAGGGCTGCAAACCACAAAGAGCACTTGGAGGCTGCTCTCAAGACCTGCCTGTTGCTTGGAGGTGGTATCTAGCAGGGACTGTGCCTCCCACAAAATGTTCTTTAGGAAAACATAAAGTAAGCATCCTGCCTGCTTCAGTCCTTCTGAGCATGTCACTCTGCTGCTTATGTTCTCTACACTGGGTGCCGCCAATCGCCAACACCATTTCAACGCTTGGTCTTCCCTCTGTGAAGACAGCTACCTGGCTCAGCTACAAGAAGGAGACCAGATAGCCAGAATAATCCTTGAGAGCCACTAAGGAAGCAGACAGAAGAGAAGTGGAAATGTCGTCTTACTCCATGGAAGTCAAGGGGGATTCCTGAGTTTTTCATATCCTGCACTGAGGAAACAGGACCCTTCAAGGATTTTTGTGAAAAATAAGGTATCTCCACCCACTGCAGAAAAGCTAGTAATCCACTGGCTCAAACATTTGCCTAGAGCTGTGGAACAGCCAAAATGAGTTCTCACTTTCCCTAATTCAGAGTAGAGAGCTGAAATCCCTCTCTCACGTAATCACAAGAGTATCAGCTACTTCCATCAGTTCCCTTCCCCCGTATCTATCAGTTCCCTTCCCCCGTACCTATCAGTTCCCTTCCCCCTTCTCCAAATTCCTATCTGGGCATGAGAAATCTTTCCTGTCCAAAACAGTGCATTTTTCATTGAACATATAGGTTTCAAAAATTTGCATTTTCTGACAGCGACAGTTTCAGCAAAATGTGTGTCACCAGCTGTGGAGGTGCTGCAGCCGTTCCTCTTCCCATGGCTGCTGCTGAGCAGTGGAACATGCTGCTGAAGGAATTTCTTCATGGTTCTCATTGTGGTCACAACTAAGAGCAAAACTTGCTGGGAAATCCTGACCTGAACATATGCAGCCCAGTTTAACCAAATACTGGTCTTGCCTTTTAACAATGAGAAGAAAAACTTTCTCCTTTTTTCCCCCTTTTTTTGTGCTTTTAATAATTCTCAGAACACAAAGACATCCCATATGGAAACTTAAAAGGCTTTCCCTTCAGCATCTGACTCTTTAATGCCATGGCATTCAACTGCAAGTTAAATCCAAGTTGAAATAACTGACTGCAGGAATGGAAAAAGGTTGGAGAAGGAGACTTAGGATTCAAAATAAAAATAACTAAAATGCATAGGGAAAGGAAAATCAGCCACATTTGTTTGAAATATTTACTTGATTAAGCAATAATTGCAAGTCCCAAAACCCTACAAGAACATGGGTAGGTAATAACAGCTATGTGGAAGTCAACGGAGAGTGATGCACCAAAGGAGAGAGGGCAGACACAGGGATGCTCTTTGCAGCACAGGAAGGACACCTGCCTGTTCCTCAAATAGCAAAGGGCAGCTCTCAGCATTATTATCACTTGCACAACTGCTGTTGTGCCAGCAGTACATCAGCTGGCAGCAACTGGTAAGTGATCACTCACTGCAGCAAATGGCAATACAAGTGAAGCTGGACTTCCACCTCCACCACTTGAAGGTTGCTTTAAGTTGTAGCGTTGCAGAGACTCACACTACCTTGTGTGCGCTCTCCGTTTCTCACCTCTATGCACTTGGAAAGAAAAACCATGAGATGTTTGTGTGAACTGGCAGGCTGCCTAGCCACCCTTGTCAAAATGGCTTGGCAAATTTGAGCTGAGCACCGGATGCTTACATAGGGACTACTTCTACTTAATGAGCCCACTTGATATCCAAGGCGTGCAATTTCTCTGCACTCTTGGTTTAACTGAAGGACCGGGAACATTCTGTATTTTGGTAACAGTAAATCACCAACAGACTCTGCATGTAACACTTCAACATTGTAAAAATTGGGACCATTGACATTCATGATGAAAAAACCTCATGTGGTTTTAATGAGAGAATGAGCAAAAGGAAGCTGAACAGTGCTGATGAACAGCCTTGTGCCGTAGGCTGATTTACTGCAATAAATAATTGTGAAGCTGGAGTTGTCCCACCATTGATTCCTGGTCTCAGCTTTTAATGAAACTCAGTAAACCTTGTTCCCTCAGTCTTGCACTGAGGCAGACTGACCTAGCACATTACATGTTATTTCTTCATTATTTTTCAAAACCTGGAACAAGTCTTTGCATTTCTCCCACCTTTTGCCCACAAAAGCAGTATGTCATAGCTAGTGAAGCGGAATCTTTCACAGTCCCAAGTATTGTGACACTGATAAATGTCTCAGACAACAGGTCAGTGATGATGAAAGCAGATGCCCTGATGTCTTTCCTTTGCTAAATTTTCTTTCCTTGTCTTCGTTGCTAATGTTTTCTTTCCTTCTCCTTCCCAGCTTTTCATCCCAACCTGATCTGGTTTCACTTGTGACCTGGGATGTTCCTGGGAGCTTTGCTCCAGGCAGAGACAGCAGACCAGTGTGGTACAGGAAACACTGAACCTCCTTCTTCCTTTCTTGCTTTATCACATCCCTGAGCTGGTGCAAAAACTCACTGGGTCTCCCTGGCAGCTTGCCCCTGATACAGAGCTCTGCTCCAGAATGGGCTGCCCCCAGCCTGCTGCTGGGCAGCTCTCCTAGTGCAAGGAAGAGATGAGTATGGTGGGACTTGGTTTCTGCTCTGCTGCTCAGAACAGGACTCAAGAAGAGCATTAATCAACACGTTATCACCATCCTTGCATGGCTAGGTCTCACACAGGTTCAGAACGGCAGCTCCCAACAACATGGGCCAGAGCATTCGTGCTGGCTAGAACACCTGGACCAGCAGGGTGCAGGAAAGTGGATTCTCCACTAGCACAGTTAGGGCTGAATGAGGACAGTGACTGGATGCCAAGTGGAAAGCTCTGGGCTGCGTGCTTTGGTGTTTGGCCAGCTCAACCCTCTGTGCGGCAGTTTAATACCACCTGCTGAGCTGAACAGTCTGGTCCTGAACCAGTGCCCCAGGAAGTGCATCAAAATCCATCACCTCACTGGCACTGGTTAGCACCGAACAGGATTATGGAGCATTTTGCTGAATCAGGCTAACCACTAACAACAGACTAAAATGATTTGTGAAACAGGACATTTGTACTGTGAAACAGTACATTCTTTAATGTAGTGTCTTGTTAGTCAACATGGTCTTTAAGTATGTTAGGGATTGGACAGCTTGTTGCCAACAGCACAGACTGGCCAGATTTGAGCTACAGCATAGTTTATCATGCTAATGTAAAAAGCTGGTCTGTCTTTCTGTATGAAAAAACAAAACCAAAACTAACCAATCAACCAACCAACAAAAATGCCACACAAACAAAAAAAAAACCCCACTTTGAATGGTTCCTACTGCAGTGCCAAAAATAATACCAAGCAAGAGAGGAAACCTACCCAGGTGAGTCTGGAAACCATTTTCATCTTATTTCTTCAGGAATATACATGTTCCTACAACTAGTCAACATAAAGACATGGAATAGACCCAAAGATACCTACACATAATGGTTTCACCACTACATCGCCTGGAGCAGGGGTGTTAAATTTACAACCTGCTTACACCACTTGTAACAGGCAGCCTCTGCCTCAAAGGAAAGTGTGGCAGGCTGGATGAGTTGCTGTAGAAGTAATAATCCGTTCCCAGCTGTCACCTTTCATGGAGGGCAGGGAGGTGGCGGCCCATCAGCTGCCCTGGTAGCAGTGAGACAACAGAAACCCAGGGGTGTATCCTGCACCTGCGCAAAAAGCGCAGTATTTTGAGACTGTAGAGCTGCAGTGTGTCCAACGGGCAGCTGCTCTGCATGGGAAGCAGGCTGCACACACTGCTTTCATGGCCCCACCACTGCTGCTTGGCCAGAAGGGCTGACCCCCCCTTGTGTCTGCGGACCACCTGCAACCTCAGGCAGTGGAGGAAAAGACAGTCACTGCAGCAGGTCTTCACACTACAGCTGAGGTAGGTAGCCAAGGGTTCCTTTATATTCAGCAAACACACATTTTCAGGACTCAACATCATTATTTTAGGTATCTACTTAAAAAGATGAATCACACCTAGATCCCTTCTTTCTCCATCAGACAGAGCTTTGACCACTTCAGATGCAGACAGCTATAGGTACTCAAACTGGTCCCACCCTGGACATCCTTAACCGTCTGGCTTCAAAACTCAAGCACTCAAAATAAGCCAGTAAACTACTGGGCAAGTAGGAGTTGTCAGGCCAGAGATGACACTTCCCACATAAAGGAGTTCGGGCTTGAATTCACTTGGGATAAAAAGTATAAAAAAGTAAGTGCATGGCTGTGCAGCCTCACTGGTGGTCTGGGATGGTGTGCACTACTGCAGGCAATGTTTGCTGTGATGTTTGGCCTTGCTGTCCTCTTGCCAACCAGGCAATGAAGTTACTCAGGTACTGGTTTGTCAAAATTTTGTCATCACACAGCGCAAGGTTCACATTTAGTGAAAACCTGTGCATCCCTATTCCCCCATTCCCAAAAGCAGTTGTGTTGAAAGAAAGGATTTGTACTGAAGAGCTGCCACTGAAATCTAAAACCTGACCTCATGAATACGCTAAATTGTTCCAATTTCTTGTCCTAACAGTCAACAGTTTTTATTTTTTTTTGTTGTTGTTGTTTTTAATAGGCAAGATAAACCTTTCCACAAAGAGAAAGATAAATGTTAAAAAAAACTGACATAATTTCCATAAAAAACCACTACCAAAACTCCAGTAAAAATCCAAAACTTTAATCTTGGAACAATGATCCTTTTACAAAGAGATTTTTAAAGACTGAGTGTACATACTCACAAAAGCAAGAAACTAAGGCATATTCTCTGTAGCTGTATTTATACATTAAAGACTTTGAAAAGCCATGTGACTTGAACTCATTCAAACCTTGTCAAGATACAGGCAGTAAAAACTTTAAACGTTTGACTCACTTTTACATGTAGTGGACTGTTGGTTTATACAATTATCATGAGTATGAGCTAGATAAATTTTAAATCCCTGAAACAAATACTCAACTAACAGAATAAAGCTTAAACATTATTTTAAAGTGCTCATTAGAATCCCCATGTTTCAATTATAATTAAGAAATGTTAAAGATACTACATTCCTTACATATCAAGTCTGAAAGTACAGTATGTACACAAACTACAGTCTTGTCTTTATAAATAGGAAAGAATTTATCTATATATCAAAGGTGACTAGTAGCAGAAGGGAAGCTGAAAGACACTTTCAATTTGGCCAGAAAGAGGGAAAAAGCCCAGAATGGTCATCTCATACATACAGCTATCAGAATTCTGTATCCCAAGTGCTGCCATTTTGGCCAAACGCGACTACTTCTCTTTACACCCACTCACAAAGCATCTGCCAGTACACTGTCAGTAGAGAATTACAGCATCTCTCTTGTAATGGAGTTGCTTGGGTCTTTACAACTGGCAAGGCTGCTGCTAAGAGGAAACATAGTAAGACCTAAGTCCCTTAACTAAGCAGAATAAACACAGGGTTGAACTAGGTGATTTTTAAGGTCTCTTTCATCCAAACCATTCTATGATTCTATGATAATCATTTAGGTTGGAAAAGACCTTTAAGATCACCGAGTCCAACCATTAGCCTAGCACTGCCAAGTCCCTGGGCAGCCTGTTCCAATGCTTGACAACCCTTCTGGTGAAAAAAATTTTCCTAATACCCAAACTAAACCTCCCCTTGTGCAACTTGAGGCCATTTTCTCTTGTCCTAAATGTATTAGTTCTCAAAGAATTCTTGACTGTCAAACAATAAAAATCTGGATGAACTGTGGTGCTTATTAAAAAATAAGACAAAACTAATTAGGAGGCATCTGTGACAAATTTAGAAGCCTACAACAGCTTTCTTATTACAAAGCCCTAACCAGAGTTCCAGTATGTTTGCTTGTCAAGTCTCCTGTCCTGACAGGAGACAATCAATAATCAAACATCTCCATCTTGCTACCAGTCCTCTGATTTTGACTTTACAGTTTTGCAGCATGTGGTATTACCCTGCACACAGTTTAATCGTGTTTCACACAAGACTAATACCAGGTACCTGTGAGACATTAGTATTGTACATTACTGCACCCCCCCACAGCGCACATACTGTTCATCAATCCTTCTCAAAGTACCACATAACAAGTTTTAAAAAATACAACCAACCCTAAAAGGCAAGACTCAAGACTGGTCATGAAAGTACAATAAAAGATATTTAACTTCTTCTCATTGCTTTTCATCTCTCAGCTTCCATGAAGGGCAACATTTCATTCTTTTCTCAGCCTTTTCACCAATTTTCCAACTGGACTTTGTAATTTTCAGATACAAGAGTATAACCACTCGCATATAGTAACATGATTACAGTAAAATCAAAAGCCACAAAATAACAGTGAACATTCCATAAGTGGAATTTTAACTTCTGGTCAACATTTCTGCTAGACTAAAGGCAAAAATATGCTGTACAAAATCAGCTTAACATCTGCAGCAGTAAGCCTGTTGTTTATTTTAGCCTCAGCTTAGTGTGTGGTCAGCCTGAACTATGCAATGTCTTAAAAGAACAGGTAGACAGGAGATTGTAAAGCTCTATTTTTCCCTACTGTTACCCATTAGCAGATTCTTCCTTTGAAAAACAACATTCATGTGAAAAATTTACTGTGGCGCTCAGAGGAGTTGAAGGCAAACGCATGTGTAAGGACAACAGAAGTTTGTCAAGGTGACAAACGATTCAGTGGACTGCTTTCTTCTCCACCTGCAGCAAGCTTGAGCGTTGTTAGCTTTCGAGGGGGATGCTGAGGACTCTTACGAAGGTTGTTGTCCATCTGCAGAGAAATAATGAGAGCGGGATCTAGCAAACAGTAGAATATAGATTATACAATTAGACTATTCATCAGGGCTGCCATCACTCATGCTGGTTTGCGGTATGTTTTACCCTGTTATTTCAGGCCCTGCCAAAACTGATGCCTTGGTTCCTTTCCACTCCCAAATACTTGCTTGTGTTAGAGCTGCTATTCATTCCATTAGCACATAATGCATCAAACCCAGGGCAAATAGGTATGCTTCTGCTCAAATAATTTTGTCAGTATTACTGGAGAAACCAACACTGCTACCCGCTTCTAAGAGGTCAAAGTTTGAATTCTGTTCAATAGCCAAATGTTGGTAGAAAGCAGATCAAAAGTCAAACTGCTAACATCAATGGATGCTTCTGCAAGAACAAATCTTTTTCAAATTAGAAGTGTTCTGGAGGAGATGGGTGATCTAGATTAGTTACAGACTTCAAGAAGTATTAATAAAGAACATGTGATAAGACCTTTTCAAAGACAGACTACAATTAACCTCTGGATATACAGATTTTACATTTTCATAGGAAATCAATCCAATGCCCTGTGTGTTACATGGTATCAGAAAGAGTCTAGTTACTAGAGAGTAAACAGAACCACAGAAGACAGCACAGGGGAGATCTCCAGAGGTTGTCCAGTCCACCCAGTTTCAAGGTAGGATCAGCTTTACTCAAATCATGCACGACACACATCTGTGTAATTCACTCTTTAAAACTTTCACAGCCACAATTTAACACTACGAAGAGGAGATCAACATCAACACCTAATCCTACAGAAGCTGATCACAGTTAATGACCTATTTCATACAGTGATCTTTTTCAGGAAGAAATTCCTTCTATCCTTCTACTTAAAGTGTTCTGTCTGCATCAGAAGACTAATTCTTTACAAGTATTTTTCACATAGGCTGTATAGCTTTTGAAGGTAAAAGCCTTGGAAACAAAGAATGTAAAGAAATGAAAGCTAGATGCAGAAACAGGAGAAAGAGTGACTGCCGGTCAGTGACTACAGCATTCAGCTGGGAGCACAGAGAGCTATCAGCCTTCACTTGCAGGACCATTTCAAGTTCTGATCAATACATCTGTCACCTCCTCTGCTGGCATGCACACTTGCAGAAAGACACCCTTCTTTTGTTGGTATGCACACTTGCAAGACAACGTTCTTGTGATTGTAATAAGAACACTTTTTAAGTGCAAGGCTTCATTAATTATTTCTTTCAAATAACACAATATTCTTCCTGCCTCTCTATACAAAGTAAGAGACTAGAAAAGAAGCAATTAAAATAATATGTCCATTGTACAGTTGCAGTTGCCATGCAAGAATATCTGTGAACAAGTAACCACAACAAAGCGGGGAAGTTAGAGACTGAAGCAAAGGTAACCTTTTCAATCAAGTTGGATTCCTTATTTACAAGCTGTGTGAGTTTCTGCAGATTAGCATCTGCTGTATCCTGTCCAGCCGGAGAACAGCCTGGAGAGTGAAGGCAGAAAAATGAGGAGTGAAAAGGTATTTACAAATCTTTTAAACCCTTAAAAAATAAACCCACATTGGAGGGAAAGTTCATGCAATATTTTTATCCTAAGAATTTAAGTGAAAAAGCCATTCCATGTGAGAAAAACAGAAGCACTAATCACGAGCCATAGCATAGATACAGTTGTATACTGACAATGCTTGAGAGAGTCTAAAACTGACTATTAACCCTTGCTTTTAATTTTCAATCCTTTCTGCACAAGTTTCTCCACCTTACTTCCCTATAGAAGGTCCAGCAAAAACTACATAAAATCCAATTCTGCCTTGGTTCACAGATGGGAATCTGGATTTGTAATCCAAACAAGACCATCCAAACATGAAAAAAATGAGGAAAAGCAGCACAGCTTACCTGAGACAGTTAACCTGAAGTAGCAAGTTAAAATATCATCACAGAATTGACACAGATTGGAAAGCTGTTTCAAATGCTCTTGTAATCGTAGTCTGGGAAAACAGACTTTATAAATTGGTGCAAGGAAACCAAACACAAAGGCATCCAAGGTGGTAGGCCTGAATAGTGACAAAACAAAGCAAAAAAAACCAGTGACTGAGGTTAAGACATAAAGACTTCTACAATGTAATCATTTTTCTGTGCATGTAAAACACAACTCAGGACAGAACACAGTCAGCTCTTCTGGCATTCTATCTTTCGGTACCCATCTCATGAACACATAGTACAGACTATCCACTGATTTCAGCACCTCTGAAGTAGAGATATGCTGGCAGGCTGAAACAGTAACTTCAACATTAAAACCCAGTCATGCTGTCATGTACACTGACAAGCAAGCAACTCTAAAACACGTTTTTGGCACTACAAAAGCCAAGCTGTATGCCAAGGAACCACGATCCTCTCTGATGAAGTGGTCCGACTTCAGTGGCTAAAGCAACAGCGATCCTTTTTAGGACCTGTTGGCACTACGCTGTTGGCAATATCTGTGTCCTGCTCTGTGCACATACTACAGGAAGAGGAGTGTTCCCAGACCTACACCCTCCTCCCATGAAGGCAGTGGTGACACCTCAGGCGTAAAGCATTTTTCCTACATACAAGCACAGGAGGTGACATTCAGTGGCTAGAAAAGCATTCTCCAGTGCTAAATTAATTAATCAAGCACCCCAGATTCTCTTAGCAGCTGTGGGCACCATCTGCCTCTCTGTGGAAAAACACAAGATAAGGGAGACACTGCACTGCATAGTTCAAAGATCTCGTTTGTGCCCTGTTTGCTCATTCAGATTTATCTGGAAAGCAGAGACATGAAACTACTGTGCAACACTTTTAACATTCTGGCAGGTTTAAAAGAAAAAGGCTAAGTGTTTACAGAGCTATGTGGTACCCGTTTTATTAGTCATTAAAAAATCCAACAAAAAACCCAAACACACTCACGTATCTCCAAAGAAAAACCGAGACATTCCCAATCTCTTCGACAGGAGATTCAGGCACTCCTTGGCATCTCTGTATATCTGATGAAACACGAGACTGTCTAAGAGCCCTAGGTGTATCAAGGCTAGTATGCACAGCATCTTTCAACATTTGACAAGTGCTACACTGTTTCAGTTTTGTCTTTGACAGCACCACAGATTTTTTACTACACAACACATACCTGTGCTTCCACTTCAGTGAGACTGTAGAGTGGAGGCCCTCCCCTGGTCAGCAAGATCCTGTTCAGTGCCTCCCTGGACATCTTTCCGGGCAGATACAAGCTCAGTGGGAAGGCAATCCTTGAGGCAAACCATGGCTTTGTCACACTGCAGTAATTTTCAGCCTCAACCCAGAAAGTATGCAGCTGTATCAACACAAGGAAGAATATGACTGGAATCTGAGTAAGAATAGTAGGCATCTCTTGAAAGCAGAAGCATTAGCAATTATTGTAATTTAAGGCAGTCAGGTTCCACAATGGATTACACTAATCCTTTGAGTGCAGGAGTACATAATTAAGGCAACAGCTACCTTCTGCTTAAAGAAAAACAACAAAGACACCACACAGACCAGTATATATGTGTATAAAATTACATACACACTCATCTTTATGTATGTATGTATCTATATACACACACTCATATAAGTGCATTTTACAGAAGATATTACAAAAAAGCTGCACATGTACAGTACCAGGTTTGAAATTTTCATAATTTTTTTGAAATTCTATATAACTCTTAAAATAAGATATTATGAAATGATGAATTCAAATTCAAAACCTTGTGGGTCAGCTGAAGAAGCTAGCCTCAGATATCATCTGATCTGAGTATTTTTTCCTGTACAAACCAAAGCCAAAGTCATTCAAGAGATCCAATGTCTGGGGATTTTTATAGCTCTAATGCACTTACACTAAATTGGTAAAGGCATGTAGCCATGTGTTATTTAGAACTGAAAAATGAATCTACTGATAGGTATTTTAATTTCTCAGAAGGTCTAAACAGTTTGAAAGGCTTTCACAGCTGTGTACACCACATCAGACACACACATCCTACTCAAAGTTTTTTCAAAAGAATCAAATGAAACAAAAAATGGCTGTTTTTCGGATATTGTTTCCTAAAAAGTACCTAAAAGAAAAAATATTATTAGATGCCCTTTTAAAATGTCTTTCATAAATTCATAATTATTATTTTTACTTCATACCCCATAAACACACACACTTCTTTCCTTTTCAAAAGTTGCTAGGCAGTATTTCCAAATTGGACTAATAAAGCAAGTACATTCCAGCCAGGACTATGGCTAAGAGACTTCTTCTCCCACAGTGGGTATCTCTCCTAACATTCACTTCCAAAAATTCTGACCATTATAAAGTATTTCCCAGTACTTACCAGAGCAGGAAGAAGTTTTTCTTCCAGTAGGGCAATATATGCCAGAGTATCAGCTCCTTGTTTTGCAGACAATTCATAATCAGCATTGTATTTCTATGAATTAAAAAAGATACATACTACAAATAATGTTACACAGAACTTTCCAAAAAGACAATCAAGGCAACCCAAAGTTTCTTCAAACTTAACAGCTATCAAGTCAGTAAATACAACAACATTTTGCAGGACAGAAAGCATACACTTACTAGAACTTCTTTACTTCTTCAGGCTAGCTGTGTCAAACCTCCTTGCATCTCCGTTTTCCAATTTCTCATTCCTATCTTTTTAGGCCCTTCTATTCTCAAAATTACTCTTGTGTCTCCTTCCCACTGCTTTCCAAGCAACTGTCCAGTGATACAGAAGCAATTCTTCAGTACTTAGGACTGTAGCAAACCTCTGGCAAGTCCCCATCTTTATTTTCAAATAAGTATTTGACATTTCAGCTGGTGTAAGCATAAAAAAGGCAAGCATTCCCTTCTTTTGCTTTTAATTACCATTTTAAAAGTTTAGAAATTGGATGCTAATAATATAGGGAATCAATGCACAGCTAAATTAAGGCAGTTACAGCTGACTGTTACAGCTTTAAATTCTTACACTGGATCCTTTTAAGAGGCATTAAAAGGGTTAGTAACTTTTTTGGGGGGGCGAGGAGATTCACTTTTTCTAATTTAGAAACAAAGGGTTGGTGCTGACTCTTATCTTTTTAGGTAGCTGAAAAGCAAGCATATTATTGTTATACCTTAACTCAAAGAAGGTGTCGTCGTCCCACCCCAACATTAAGGTATCTTTGGTACTCAAATGGCTATAACACTTTAAAAGGATTTTAAAACAATTGATCAAAGTCCCATCTCAAATGCACAGTTTTCAGGTTCTGTTTTTCTGCCCCCAAAGATTTAAAGTTTCAGTAACACAGCATTTATGAGATAATCTTCTTGACTAGGCAGTAACTGTGTTTCTAATGTAAAAGCAGAATAGTAGGTGGGAGGACCATCTTAACAAATAAAAAGATGATGCCATACATTATTAGATGTCTTCATACTTTGTGAAAAGAAGAAATGGTGTAGCTCTATTCTTTATGAATAGAATGTTAAGAGATCTGCAAAAGGCAAGCAAGAGTTCACTATGCAAGAGCATGATGTGCATCGAGAAATGCTTGCAGGTTTTTTATGCTACAAGCTACAGAAAAACTACATAGATTCAAAAAAATGCTGTATGTATTATCCTTCAAAACAGAGCAGTGGCAGACAATTACCCATTTAAGCAGTTAAAACCACACTTCCCAAACTGTGATCTCCTAGCTCTGCATACCCATAATGAAATTAAAATTGTTATAATTAAGACCAGGGTGCTCAGTGAGAAACTCCTCAATTAAGGCCAGCTTGTTGTCCTTTCCAATGAACAGTTTTCTTGTGCCTGTTTTAAAATCTTTCACATGACTAATAATCAACCTTTTAAACAGCAATCTGTTATCCACCATTTTTCAATTCCCATGTATGGATGAAAAACAGGAAAGCACAAGGTGCAAACTGTGTTCCAGGTTTTCAGATGCCTGTATTGATGTATAGAGGGGACATGTAGAGTCACTACAAGGCAGAGAAAACAAAATTTTTGAAAGAGACCTACCTGCTTTCTTAAGAAGTTTAGTATTTTTGCTGGCTGAGAAATAACAACGTCTTCTGATATCAGGACTGGTACATCTCCTAGAAGACATAAATAATACAGTCAACAGTTTATATGGATGATTTCTAACATAACTAGAAAGCAAGCAGTTGCTCATCTGCTTTTTTCTTCACAGTATGCTTTGATCTTCCTAACATGTATGCACAAGCTAAACTTTAAATAGCAGAGGAATTCCACCAAGGTCACAAACATATTTGGTGTCTTGTGGCCTTCATTAATAACAACACATGAAAAAGGGTCCATATAAAACCAGACTGAAGCCAATGTCTTCTGCTAGACATTTAACACTTTGAGAACCAGGCTACCTGTCTGGATTTCAGATGTCCATCTTATCCCAACCCAGTCCAACTGCCCTCTCAAGTCATTAATCTCTGGGCCTCTCCTTCCTTCTACTCCAGTTTTTCCCTGCTCTTCCCCTCCAAATCCATTTTAACCACTTGTTTTCTCTATCCTTGCCACAGTGTCCAAGCTACCACTTCATAACCATGAACTACTCCAAGAACCAAGTATTTCCCTTCTGCTAGAAGCGCACTGGTCAGCATTTAGTCATCACACAGCAGGATCGAAGACTGTGGAGTGCAAAATCTCTGTAAGAAAGGCTATCTTATAGCACATTCACAACATAACTGCCACAATGAGCCTAACATGACTGCTGCTAAATACTATTAAAGTGTCAATTCTCAGCAACACTCACTATTTGGATTTTTTTTTAATGTATTTTGGCCATGAAGAAAGGCAGTGAACTTTTGGTGAGTACACCCAGCTAGTTCTTGGTATCTTTTGCTAACAATACACTGAAAAGCAAGAGTCAAAGGTGCAACTTCTCCACAGATATAGCAATGTCTAAACTGATGATGTGGTAAGTGCAAATGACAGAGTACTTCAACCCTGCAAGTGACTTTACGTCTCTGGAATAGAGCACAGTAACCCAGATACAGAGCAAACAGGTAATCAATGAGTATAAGTATCCAACACTAAGAAGCCATCTCTGATACCTTATCTTCAACTTCTCTGACAACTAGGTTGATAGCCAACTTTTGTGAGTCAAACTCTCTAACACAGCACAGTTCTAAACATTCCAGCTGGTGCAAGTTATATTCTTTGGGGCTCACATTCTACTTCCTACTGTACCAGCCCATTAAATTATATATAATTAAAGAACACTATTTCCATAGAGAAGTCTAGTTATTTTCATTACAAATACGCAAAGTGCAAAAAGCTTAAACATTTGCTTTCGCTATACCATCAATTTGGACTGCCTGACTGAAACAGGTTTGTACGTTGCATCACTGCTTTGTTGACTGCCCGCTACTTCACTCATGCACGTTTTAATAAAGCATTCTTTGAGGCACTTGATGTATGTCTTGCATTATTTTACTCCCACAAATTCATCACAGTTGATCCTGTAAAGCAATTTATTGTGAACGCAGGCAGCCTTCACTGGCCCAGGTTACACTCATAAACACAAAACCAAAGGAAACTCAGAAACAATGCAGAGATTGGAACCCACATTTGTAACATGGCTATAGTTAGAAAAATGAAAAATTGCAAAGATGGTACCTTTCGGAGCTCTCCAGGAGTTATTTATAGTATTCACTGTCAGGGGGGCGCCAGAAAATTTGGCGTAAGCCTGCAGTAAAGATTGTGGGGAAAAAAAATCCAGTCACTATGTGTAAGAAAAGTGTAAGATTGCACTTTGAAACTTTTTTCGAACAGCTTCGGGCACTGGAGACCGGCTAAAAGCAAATACACTT
>NW_010200857.1:0-2364 GCF_000695765.1 Mesitornis unicolor | reverse complement strand
CTTAGTGTCATCTGCAAACTTACTGAGGGATTACTTACCTGTCTTTTAAATATCTCCAGGGATGGTGACTCCACCACTTCCCTGGGCAGCCCGTTCCCATGCTCTGGCACCAGGAGCACCTCCACCTTCCTTGGTGTCTACAGGGCTGCTTTTCTCTCCATCTTCCTCAATCTCTCTCACAGCTGCCATACAACATTTTTTTACTCTTTCTTAAATACATCACCATGGAGGCACTGCTATCTTGACTGCTGGGCTCAGTCGTGCCCTGCAGTGGGTTAGTTGGAGCTGGCTGGGACCGGCCACATCGATCCTCTTCTCACAGAGCCTGCCCTGCAGCCCCCCAGCACTTGGCACCTAGTACAGGAAGCGATTTATGTGCAAGCCACACTTTCTGTCAGACTAAAGAAACACACTGGGTTGCCAGATGAGAAATCTTGTGAATGCTGACTATGCAGCAGCCCACTATTATCTCTCTACTTTAATTGATATTTAACAGGGCAGTGCAATGGTAACCGTCAACTGCCATCAAACCTCCAACCTTCTCCACAACAGGCATAAAGTTATGCAAGACAAAGCCTCTACCTCAAATTTTGGTGGTAGTTTTATTATGTACTGAAATTGATTGCAGATCAAAAATCTTCAAGGTGTAAACAAGATATTAAATAGGGTTAAAAAAAGGTACAAGTTCAGGGTTAAAAAAAGGTACAAGTTCAGCCTTTTTTCTCTACAGCACAAAAGGAGAGAAAAATAATTACACCTAGATGTAAGGTACAGCAAAATCTCTACCATGTTCTAGCTTTCTATAGAACTTACAGCAATTCAGGGAGTATCTGTCTTTCGTCTCTCACAGAAAGTGGCAGAATGACATGAAGAAAGGAAGAGATTATAAGGGGCAAAGAGAGGTACCTGAAAACAGCAAAAATGCAGTTGGCATGCTGTCTGCTTCTCATAATCTGTTGTGATTCTTAAAAAAAAAAAAGCTCTTTCAAGATGAAAAATTTTAAGAACACACCCTGCCAAGCACCACTGTTGGGGCCACCCACGCTGCATCCTACAGCCACAGTATTCGGTAATTCCCTTCTGCCCCAGGGCAACCAAAGCCTTTTCGTCCCAAACAGGACCTTGCTCTTGCTGCTCCACTGAGGGATTCCTCAAGATTTTACCTTCTAATTTTCAGCTAAATCTATTAATCATCAATCTGTATGGTTTTCTTTAGCCAAATACTTCTCTCCTTCTTTAGCATCTATTCTGCTGGAATGCTTTCATTTCAGAAATGTAAGTAACCAGATGCCTTTCCAGCACTGACCTCAATAGACTAAAGAAATCTTGCTATCCCTTTGCTCATCCCAAGACCTCTCTAGCATCTATGTTACCTCACTGGACCTTCACTGGACCTGTTCTGGGTTGAATTCTAATTTCTTAAATGAGTTTGGACAGAAAGTGTACACAATATACAGTGCAAGGTCTCATTACAGAGATATATTAGTACTTCTCATTAATGACCATACCACAGAAGACCACATCTGCCTTTTTCAGACTTATATTTCATCAGCGGCTCAACCTCCCACGCCTTCTTCAGAAAAAACACAGAGATCCTCCTCCTCCCTCTCTACTGCTTCTGAATTTGTAAACTCTCAACAAACTTTCATTGACGTGTAATTTATCCTAAGGTTCATGAAGTTTCATAGTACACTATTTCAAATTATTTCTTTTACCTACTCCTGAGGGTTATCGTAATTTCTGAGTATCTTGTGCTCTGATTATCCTAATTATTTGCAATATTTCAAAACTTGAATCAGAGCTGACCCACATTTTGTGCTAACAGCATTACTGAAAGTGCAGAAGTATAGCAGTCCTAAAACCATTACTTGAAAAAATCAGCCCTATGAGATGATTCCTTACTCACTTCACTCTAACTTCTCTACTAATCCCCCTCCTTCAATTAGCAAAGCCAGAGATTTTCCTTGTGGCACTGCACTTCCAAAGAGAATTTGGTTTAAATACATAGGGCCACCTAATTTTTAGGTAAAGATCTGCAAAACAGCCAGGTTATTCTGATAGCATCTTTCCAAGTCTAGACTGCATTTTATGTAATTTACCTCAATTTTCAATTACTTTCCTATGGAAAATTATGTACAGGACTTCAGAATGGAATAAATATTCCATTTGTCATGTTCCAGTCACAGCACCACTCTTGACTTAAACAACTCCAAAATATTTAGTCATTCCACTGTTTAGTATGCCTACATCTTCAAATTTGCATGTTGAATATATTTATTTTAATTTCTACCCCTAGACTGATTGCTCCCCTTTTCATAGCCTCATTCTTGCTACTCACAGAATCACACAGAATCACAGAATCAC
>NW_010200856.1:0-5023 GCF_000695765.1 Mesitornis unicolor | reverse complement strand
TATATATTATTATTTTATAAATTATATCTACATAATTTTATACTATTTTCCCCTTCTTTAATTATATTTGCATAGGTTTTAGGTGAAGGTTTTAATATTAGTATTTAGCAGCAGAGTACTTAACAGAGAAGATACCCACAAAAATTTCTGCCCACCTCACAATCAAAAAAAGGACCAGAGCATCAACAAACTTCACCTTCCCCATTCCTTTATTGCACTCCAACATCCACGTACCATCCTGCACCCTTATCTGTCCTCCTTACTGCTCCTTTGAAGTAGGATCTCAAGCCCACCTCTACACTACTACTGCAGCCCACAGCTCCGGCTCTCAAAACCTGGCATTTCCCCTCTCATCCACACCTCCACCTTCACCTGGGACCTGACTTAAACACAAGACTTTTACTTTCACACCACAGAACAGAACCTCAGGCCATGCTCCAACTACACCTTACTCTCTTAACTGCCCAACCCTGTTCCAAAAAAAATACCCTTGTGCTCCTCTACCACATATCCTGTCTGGCTCAGAGTCCTTCCTGCATCCTGAGCTGGACGCACAGCTCCATACACAGCACAGATTTCTGGCGGGTTGCTGAGAACTGTGGAGCAGAACAATTAGAAACGGACACCACCAAGTTGAAACAAAACATTTGTCAGGAGGGAGCCATCTGCATCGAAGTGCTCAGCTCACAGCTCAGATCAGAGGTTGTACCTAGGCAGTTACTGAGGATCCACTGGTATCCACACAGATTCTTGTCCAAACGGTCACATTGCCCACTACCAGAGGCAGAAGTTGCACCACCACCTACTCTCCCTTCTCTTCCAACCTCCATGCCCCTTCCTCTCACCTAATACGTAGTACATAAGTAACCATCACTGTAGAAATTTACTATGAATTCAAGTGGATTCTCTCAGTGGAAATTCACATCAAGATTAGGTATTTTCTAACAGATAAGATTCACTTCAACAACAGCTACAATGTAAGAAATAAGACTTTCTGTTAGTTCTCCACTGTGGATTGCTCAGGTCCCTCTGCACTTCATTTACTATAACTGTGTAAAAGTTCTAATCAAACACAGAAATGTCCCTAAGCTCTGCACTTACTCATCTCTGCTCAGTAGGTAATAGTTTTCTACCTGCTCCTGTGCTACCCACTGATTACTGTAACATCTGAATATTTCTCCAAGATCATTCAAGAAAAGTAGCTGAAGAAGGCATTTTACCAGTCTCACTGTGAAACTTCAGCATTTGCATTCTTGGGAATGCTGCAAATTAAGTACTGGGAGAACAAAAACCTCCTGCTTTATTAATAGTAACATTTACCCGCCACCATTCTCCCTCCTACTGCAGACCTGACAAAAGAATCAAATTAGCTGAGCTTTCCCATGAAGGTGAGAGCATTGGTAGTTCCTGTAGCCCAGCCCCAGCCCCACGGTATAACCAAGGGTATGGATGGCCAGCTCACTCTGTAAGCCTGCTATTCCAGGATGCTCCCTACATTTCTATCATCTCTTGATATGAATTGTCTAAGTATCCCTGCAATCGCATTCAAAATTTCTGAGGTGGCAAATGATGTAAAAGACTAAAGGCAGAGATCTCAAAAGGCTGAGATTTCTGTCAGATCACTAGATCGTTCTAACTTCTCATTTTCATAACTTGGACTGCCACTAAAAATAATCTACATTTAAAAGGCATTTTGGTGGTTTGTGTTGCAATTGTAACAACGTGTAAACACAATCTATGTTTACATAACCAAATTCTTTTATTATTATTTAGCTATAACTCTGCTGTAAACAAAATAATGTATACTTTTGACCTATGTAACATGCTCTCATTAGCTGCAACAGAGCAACACTTATCAGTGAACACTGAAATCCATACCTTCAGCTCTCAATCTGCAGCACCCTGTTTGGCACTGAAAACACTTCAGCAAGATAGTCATGCAAAAACTCTTCTCAGGTTAGAGCACTTCTTGGTTCTGCTACTTCTAATTACTACTTGCTCAAAAAGCAGTTCAACTAATTAGGAGGGAAACTAATATGTGTTCTCTGGTTTCTTGGCTCTTCTCTTCCATTTCTTTCAAATTCCTACGGAAGTAGTCAAAACTAGCAACTCACTCCTTTCCTCTAGAGCTCTGCCAAAAGAGGGGTCTCTACACTGATAGTGTTTACTGTAAATCTGTCAATATCTATTCAAGAAGTGCTCAAAAGCTGTACCAAAATAGACATTTTTGTCTAGGTTTGAAATTCTTTCTTCCTTATTGGAAACAATCTTTCTTCTAAACAAAGGGTTTTACTTTGGTGACTGCAACTCCTGAAGTACTTTCATGAACTTCTAAACAAATCTAAAAACGTTAAGGAGCAAAAATAAGCCTCTCTTTACACATCAAAAGTTACGTCTAGAAGATTAATTCCTGCTATAAAGCTGAATTCTCGTTGTCTGGCTTTAGGACCTGTAGGATGTCTCCATGTAAGCTATACCACCTATAAATAACATGCTTCTGTAATGAAAAGCACACTAATGGAATGGCCAGCTTTTCCCTCTCTACAATTATTTCTTCAAGCAAGTACTCACTGACAATAGATTTTATTTATTGATGTGGGTCAGATTAGTACAAAGACTTGAAAGGCACTATCCTGTGGATGCCCCCTCCCCGCAATTCGAGGCCAGGCCGGAGAGGGCTTCGAGCAGCCTGGTCTAGTGGATGTGTACCTGCCCATGGCAAGGGGGTTGGACTAGATGAACAATTTTTGTTTGTGGGCAGAGTAGGTCTCAGCCAGGTGACCCAGTTCATAGTATCACTGTACAAGTTATTCAGCACCTACAAGGGAAGCGCTGAAAAATGCTGCTGTGAAAGCACAAGAGAATGTTTTCTGGCAGCAACGCAGCTTTATGACAAATTAACGTGGCCACGTAAACACAACTTCCAAAGTGAGAACTAATGAGCTCCTTCCCCATTTTGACCCCCCGCAGGAAGAGGGAATACGAGTCAGTTGTTCTACAACACTCTATTCCTGCGATGAAGGGGTTCAAGGGACAACATGGGCACCGACAACTAATTCTTTAAGTGTAGAAACATAGGGCAACAACCACAAAATGGCCACAGTCATTCAAACATTTTGATGACCACTCTCTGTAGAAGCAGAATACGGCGGCAATTCATTGCTCTGCCAAACTCTAATACGGCAGACATCTCTACTAGCTTAATCTACTAAACTTCTACCATGTCTGTCACTGCAAAGCTACAGTCTAAGAACTACCTAGTTTGTATTAGAAATGCTTAACCCTAAATGTCACTTCTCACAACAATGTCAAGTCACATTTTTTCTAGCAGTGGAGAAAATTATCATTAGTGATTGAGAGTCAGTATCTTCAATATGAGTACTATATTAGCCCCGTAGGAACAAATGTTGGACTTCTGAAATCACTCTTAAAGCCTTTAAACTCTTAAAATCCCTGGATTTTGAGTTAATATTTTGCATGGGGACAGTAGGCAGGAGTGGGGAGGGTGGGTACAACAGCCCAGACTTCTGACAGCAGCCAGCCTCCTTCAAAAAGCCTTTAAGTATACGTTTCATACATCTCTAAGAAGTGCAAAAAGCATAAGTCAAGTTTCTTCTGTAGATCAAGTGCTACAACAGAAATGGGAAAAACTAATACCTATTAGTTGAGGAGAACTCATAGAAATCTGTTTACAAACCTTGTGCTACTTCTCATGTCCCATTTTGTCTGTAAGATGTCTTTTGCCTGGTTAAGTAATGCTTAAGTACTACTTCTGTCTGCTTAAGAACAGGATTCAAAAGAAAGGATTTTCATGCAGGGCTGTGGCTCAGCTCAGAGCCAGCATTCTGGGCTGGAAGTTCTTTCATATGGTCATAGCTGACGTGGTAAGCTCTGGGAAAGTGGGAAGATGCTACCTTGAAAACAATGGGTTTTGTTTCGGGGTGGTTTTAGTCTGTTTTCTTTACTGGGGCAGAAGGGAGTTCAAGTGAGCTCCTCCGACAGTTTGAATCATTCAGCCTCTACAAGCTGTCTTGTATTGTTATACAGGTATCACTTAAGAGAAGTTAACTGAAGTTCTCTCTTCCTTTTTTACATTGGTTTCAAACTGTGTATTCTGCCGTTTTCACTAATGAAATCCAACTGAACCATGCTCAAGAAGGTCTGAATTCGAAGTAGAAAAGTTAACACTTAAAAACCTTAAGATCTCTTCCCTTACCATCTACCCTGGAAGGAACTCATGGGTTAAGCTCACAACTCAGCTTCTGGAAGCTCATTTTATTTGAGCTTTTTTAAACTTAATATCTTTGTTCATACTAAAAGCTTATCCTAAGACTGTCCTAGCTCTTTCTTGGTTGCTATCCCACAGCTAATATTGGGAGAGGGAGACAGAAGAGGCAGAAAGAATTTCCACATCACGAGAAAGAAAGAACTTGCCTTTAACGACTGCAAAGTTTTATCCTCACACTAACCAACTCAATGCTTAGGTGTGAAGTGCATCTTTAATATTTTTAGTGCTTCAAATCGCTTCTGCAGCCAGTATCCTACACCAAGTATGACGATATACTTTAAAAAGTATTAAAAGTGTACCCATTTGTTATTCGAGAAGATATTGAGCAGATTGTTAGCTTGCAGATGACAAACCACTGACCTCTCAGGCCACAGAATAACCTAAGGAAACAGATTTCTTGCTTCACTTCAGTACTCCACTGTGAAGAACCCTGTGGGTGTGAAACCTGCCTACTGCATGACAGCTATTCTTTACACGCATTAGGGAGTGGGATTAAGACTTTTCTGCAGTCTTAATTCTGATACAATTGTATTAATTGCTCAAACTGGCAAATAACTGGAGGGGGAGGGGGGAAGGGGTTGTGTATGAATGAGACCCCTGTACCCAGCCCAGCCCTGGGGGCCAGGCCCCAGTCCTCTCAGGTCGAGGGAGGGAGGCGAGCAGCAGGCGCTGCCGCCCGGCCCGGCCCTGTCCCCGGGAGCGGAGCCGCCCCCGACATCCGGCGGCTCTGTCAGG
>NW_010200855.1:0-4480 GCF_000695765.1 Mesitornis unicolor | reverse complement strand
TGGCCACAAGGGCACAGTGCTGGCTCATAGTTATGAGTCCGCCAGAACTCCCAAGGCCCTTTCCCCTGTGCTGCTCCCCAACAGGTCAGTGCGCAACCTGTACTGGTACATGAGGTTGTCCTTCCCCAGATGCAAGACTCTACACTTGCCCTTGTTGAATTTAATTAAATTTCTCCCTGCCCAACTCTCCAGCCTGTCCAGGTCTCTCTGAATGGCAGCACAGCCTTCTGGAGTGTCAGCCACTCCTCCCAGTTTTGTGTCATCAGCCAACTTGCTGACAGTGCACTCTGTTCCCTTGTCCAGGTTGTTGATGAATATATTGAATAGTACTGGTGCCAGTAACAACCCCTGGGGGACTTCACTAGATACAGGCCTCCAACTGGACTCTGTCCCATTGATCACAACTCTCTGACTTCTTCCCTTCAAGCAATTCCAAATCCACTTCACTATCCAATCATCCAGACCACAGTACTTACTCTGCAAGGTCTTTATTTCTGTAACAACTTCCTATAAAACACATCAGCAGAAACCTTTTAGAAGTCTTTTGTCCACTACCACTTCCAACACCTTTATCCAGAGGATCCTTGATTTCTTGGAAGATCTCTTCAAGTTACTGAGCATGACTTTCCTCTACAAAAGCTATATTTTTTTCTTCCTATTATTCTAGTCTACAAATTCTTCAGAATGTTTTTAACCACCTTGCCTGATATGGAAGTCAGAGTATGTTTGTTGTACTTCTCCTGATTGTGTTATCAAGCTCTGAAAAAAATTGATATATTTTCCACTCTTCATTCCTCTTTACTTAGGTCACCATAAGCCTAAATTTTTGCAGAATTTGTAGTTTGGCATTTTGCGTTTGATGCTTTAACACTTCAGCTGAATATTATTTGTTTCTTGTGGATTCCTACTATTATTTGATCCTTTTAAATGCTCCTCTCATGCTTCACTTTGAGAGAATGCCTTGTATATGCTCAGTCTAAAGAGAATGTGATGTAGAATTGGCTTTGACTCTCAGCAGTAATTTCAGAAAACAACAGATCATTCAGGTTTTCTGCTCTATCCTTATCTTTTAATTCTTTCTTTAGATCTTATATCTCCATTATCTATTGGTTTATTGCACTGAAGTAGCAAGCTGTCTGTAACTATCAGATTCTACTATGTTTGAGCACAGAAACAGCAGTGGGAATTTTCTTTTGTAACGTTTTATTGCTCTCTTACAGATGACTGTGTAGTTCACTGGGAAGTGTTTATCATACTTCCATGTACTAGCTAGTATATGCCTATCAATTAGACCAGTATTGGGCTTGTATTACTCGTTTTAAATTCTACTACTGACCTGTATGCAGATGAAATTACGCACATAGATAAAAAGTCAGTAGTAATTGGAATTCTAAAGAAACACTAGGTTTGCATTTTGTTTTTGTATTGACAAACAAAATTCCGCATTCTAATGTGATAAGAGTAGTTCTTAAAAAAAAAAAATGTGCTTTTGTCTGTGTGGAGAGAGAGCAGAAGATATAGCTTGTTTGTGTTTAAGTGGCTCCACTCTGTTGTTTCATATAATAAATGGAATTTTCAGAAGTGGTTCATTTTACCACATGCAATTCGTTACCACCTGCTTGAAATCTGAATGTGCCCAGGTGCTGGTGGTTGTATGTGTTTTACTTTCATGACTCCCATTTTAACCAGAAAGAGGCTAAAAATAGTGTTCCTGTCCAGCGATAATCTGGTGTTTCCAACTGGTTTAGATTTGTGATGGGAGGACTGGAGCCAAATTACTATAATGTTTTGCTCTTGCTTGTAATTTCACTGATGAAGACTTTCTCTTGGCTTTGCAACTTTGCGACAAGTATTTTTGTGTCTGTGAGTAAAAATTTGGTGAATTTTGTAATTCTAGCCTGCTGCATTTTTTTTCACCTTTTGTATTTGCTTGCATAGCTGCTGTTTTTCAATGAGTAAATGTACGCGTTACTTAGTCTTTTCTATTTTTGGTCATGGAGAATGGAAGCTTTGTATTTATATTAGGCAGTACTTTGTTTCTAGAGTGTCACCAAGTAACCAGAAAGGAATATTAAATATAATGTCTTCTTTAATATGAACTAAAACTGTCCCTTTGTAAGATTTCATAAATATGTCCATGAGTAATGCTTTGTTTTAAATAATGAAGATCTGCAAAATAGTTTGCTTTTCTTTACCCTTGCACAGTGTGTCTGTCTTTCAGTTTTTCTTAATGTGTCTTATCCTACAAGGTAGTTGCTAAACCAATATAGAATGTCTCATCTATAGATTTGACTTTAAATGAGACATTCTCTATGACATTGTATGTGAACAATTAACATTAGTCCACATATAGCTTATACAGTGTACCTTGCACTTGTAACCTATATGCAAGTTTGTCTTTCATACGACTGATTTTGTTCGCCTATGCTTTCATTTTCCCTGTTAATGGACTTCCTTTTTGTTTTATCAAAGTTCAAAAAGTTCAAAAAGAAATGAAATTATCTGATTTTATGGCTGCATCACACTGTGTCATAAGAAATTTCAAGAAATGAAGAAAAAACCAAAACTCTCTCTCTCTCTCTCTCTATCTGTATCTTTCTATATCTATCTATATGTAGCTATCTATCTCTCTATCTCTCTGTCTGTCTATCTATTAAAACTCTGTCTCCTTAAAAGAAATCTGTCTTTTGGTAATCTGAAAAAGCGAAGCAATTTACCTGTTAAGTTTTGCAAAGTATTTTAAAATGCTGAAATAATAATAAAAAGTTTGATCTGTTTTTTTCTTTCACAGAGTATTTTTCCCCAGAAAAATAGAAGATTATTTCAGAAACTGAAAATCAGAAGAAGTAGCTGCTGACATAAAGAAGTGTACTAAGGATCATTTCTTGAGGAAAAAAAATTAAGGTATACAAGCTGTGTTTTGCAGAAAAGCTTTCCTGAAGATAAGCTGCTTATTTTGTCTGAGTGGACTAATACTTCAGACCAGTTTTGAAATTATCAGGCTAGCTTTAGAATACCACTTTGGATGCTTATTTATGACAGTACCTCTATGGAAGCATTAAATCAGCTAGTTCATGTTCCATACATTTTGCATCCAATGCTTATATACATAATATTCTGAATATGTGGTTGGTGTAAACAAGTGGTAGGTAAAGCATGTCCGTTGTGTTTCATGGTCTTGTACATTCCAGGAATAGATCCTACACTTAACAGAAAAGTCAATTGTTTAACCATCTAATTTTTATTAAGACATGGATGGAGGACTAAGAATGATTTATTTAATTGCTTTAATGAGATATAACCTCTATAAGCCTTATATTCAGAAATTGGGATGGAGTGTCTAACATCCTGATCACCTGTTATTAAATTGCTTTTAAATCAGTACAGAAGCGTTGAATTTGAGGAAGGTCCTCAATCCAAGTCCTCTTCCTTTTCTGATTTTGCAGTATTCTTAATGTTTCTAGAAAGAGTCTGCAAAATACAAGCCATGCTAATTGATTTGGAGCCCATGCAGATTTAGGAGCAAAGCAAAGCAGATCAAGAGTGCGTGTGATGCTCTCTGCATACTGTGCCCATTTCATATTACCCCTTCTGGAGGGGCTAGATGTGTGGTGTGCTCTCCTGTTCTGAATTTAACCGGGGACCAGGTGTGCTTCTGGTTTGTGGCTTACCAGCTGTCTACGTTGTTATTGATAGCATGAAACCACAAGTTCCAACAGATGCATGTAGATTGATCATTATTTTAAGATTAGCAATCACAGTCTTAGATATATATCATGGCAATCTATAATAGAAGGCTCCAGTTGTTGTAAGGGGAGGAGAGCATCCTGGGAAAGTATGGCTATGTATGTGCTCTGTTCTTCCTTGCTCATTTGTGTTCAGTCATTGTCAGACATGCGGGGCCTTTGATCTGACGCAGTGTGGCCACTCTCGTGTCAGGGACAGACTGCAATCTTTAAATTAAATGTAGATTGGCTATGAAAACTACTTTCTTCAGAGTTGTTGCTGGAATTCAGGAAGAATGCCAATGCTGGGATATTAACTTTATTTTCTGAGAGGAGTGTTACAGTATTGCAGGATTATGTGCCTGTCATTGAAGTTTCTCACTGTCATGCTGACAAAATTTAACATTGCTTCGTTTGCAATCTGTCTGCACTACTGTGGTGATTGAGACATATGTCATAAACTGTCTTCAGTGACTATGCTTAAATTTAGAACTCTTCAAGGTCTTATTGCTCATTCACAGTATATTATTAAATGTACATTGAGTATTTACTTCCTGTCAGTGATTAGTTTGTTATTTTGAGAGTGACTCTAGAAAGAAAAATAAGTCTTTCCTTCTTGGAATTGTCTCTGAGATATATTTCCACTGTTAAGGCATACCAAATATTGATTGGCTAATCTGCATATCAAGTAATTTTTATAGTAACATATATACATATATATATGTTTATTCAAAATTATATATAATTTTGAATAA
>NW_010200854.1:0-2267 GCF_000695765.1 Mesitornis unicolor | reverse complement strand
TTTTCCAGTGCCTGCTCCCAGAGCCTCTGGTTATGTATACATCACTGGGGGAGGATTTTATATTGGTTTTGTATCTATATTTGTACATATCTTTCTATATTTCTTTATTTTCCTATTTACATTATTATCCTGTAGTATCAGTATTATTGTTTCATTGAATCTGTTAGTTTTATTTTCCAACCCCTAAAGTCTCTCTCCCTTATTCACTTTTCTGTTCTGGGGAGGGGAGAGGGGATAATGGAGAGTGTCTGGTCAGGATTTAGTGGCCAGCCCAGCCCTAAACTACAACAGATGTCATCAGCATATTTCTGCTGTACTGCAAACCTGAATCTTTCCATCAGATCCACCTCCAGAGCTTACAGTTCATCCTCTGGGGTCATCCTCTGCCACCTACAACTGTAATGCAGCAATTGCCATCAGAGATGTGGGTGTGAAACAGATGCTTCTCTGATCAAAGTACCACTGAAACCCTGTGAAGGTTTCAGTCTGTAAAGGGAACAGTGTGGAGTTTACAGCTGACTGGTTGGGTGTGAACCAAAATAAGAAGTTATCTCTGCGTTAGTTTTGCTCCCCAGGATATTTGGATTTTTATGGGTTTTAATGAATCACTAACTGATGAGATTCCTCCAGTGAAAACAAACATGGATAGCGTGATAATGTGATGGACCAGGTGTAGGTGTGCAATCGGTGCAAGAGCAAGGGCTGGATGGGAGCTCAGCAGGGAGCATCACAGCCAAAAACAAGGCCACGGGTGCCAATGTAGGGGAATAGGTGCAAAATTGCAGGTGTGGACACCTGAGGTGCAGCTGCTTTCTTGTAGCAGCCAAAGGAAACTTGTGTTTGTTCTGAATGCTCCCTGTGTTCGCTCTCCTTTCCTCTGGCTATGGTGTTCCCTATTGTTAAGGCCAGGATAATGTTACGCCATTTCCATGGAATTTGAATTTTCTTTTTAAAATTGAACATCTTGTGATATTTTTTCCTCCCCCCAGTACTGAAAAATTGAAAACTCGTCTTCTCCTCATTCCCCTCCCAGGTTTTGAAATCTTTATTTTGTGGGTAAAAAGAGTTCTGTCTCACTGTAAATATTTATAGCATTTCAAAACCAATACTTCAACATTTTGCTAAAAAACAAATGGAATTTTTCTCTATTCAAGTTTTTCTGAAGGAGAAAATAAAACCTTTTCAGTGACATGGAAGATATTCTGATTTGGGTCAGGCTGCTATTTTGGGTATGGGACTGATAGCCGCCTGCAATTATCATCTGCAGACAATTGGATGAATGTTCCCATGCAGCTGAAAGGGCAGGTCACTCACAGCAGATCTTACCCATTAAAATAAAGAATAACCCGCAGATATGTCACTGGTACCTCCAGCTAAATTGGTGTGCCGAGCCTTTCCTCCACACTGGGGCTGTGTAGGTGGCGACTCCTGTCAAGGAAGAGCCCTGAAGGAGGTGTAATTAACAATCACACCTTCATCCTGTAAATAACGAGGTTCTGGGATGATGGATGAAGATGCAGTGCATCTGCACATTAAGCAGTACAGTGCTCTATCTCGGCTGCTACTTACTGACCTCTTTGGAGCACCAATGAGCCTCCAAATTCAGTTTAACGTTTCTGAAGGTTGAGGATGGCATGGCTTTGCTCTGATGGCCATGGAGAGGAGGTGGGCGGGAGGACATCTCAGAGCCATTCCTGGCTCTCTTATTGACTTTTGGGTCGCTGTGATGAAGACATTTGATTTGCTTGAGTTTACCTGCAATATTTTCAACATTAGCAGTCAGCCGTATGCACACGAAAACCAAAAAGCCTGCATTTTCCCCCAAACTTCCTCAGTAATTACAGCAGCCATATGCCCAAGTCCTTCCTTAGGCAAACGTCCCTTCCGCTGCGGTCCAAGGGACAGTGCCAAGGTGACAGATGGGCAGTGGCGAGCAAGGCTGGAGCAGGACGAGCGCCTTGGGAGCACCCAGAGCTGCCAGCACGCTCGTAAATACAGAATTGATGGTGCTCGCTTTGTGTCTTGCAACGTCTGCAAGTGTCTGAAGAGAGGCCCTTGGAAAATGCGTCCCAGGTGGATAAACCTGGGGAGATGGAAATTTCTGTCTCCTTTTGGAGGGACACTGCGGTGAACTTTCCCAGCTGTGTCATTGCCATGACTTTCCTGAGATTCATAGGTATATACACCCACACAGATACATCTACATAAAAATACATAAAAATATATTAAAACATACAAAAATATACATATACATATACATATACATA
>NW_010200853.1:1791-17992 GCF_000695765.1 Mesitornis unicolor | reverse complement strand
TTCAAGCAGCTTTGCCCATGGGATTTCCCATGGGCAAATACTTTAATACTTCCAGTGGAGCTGTGCTTAGGTTACACGAGCTCTGGCTCTAATGCCATTTTTTTTTCACCCCACTGGTTCAGCTGTGAATATCATAGTTACTGGGAATGTGAGCATATAATGAAGTTTTCACTCTAGGTACTGTGTTTACTTGTTGTGTTCAGCAACTGTATGAAGTGACAGCCAGTTCTTTATTCAGAATTCATGTGAAATGACACAAAGTTAGTTTGCATGTATAACAGAACAGTTATGGTTAAAGTAACTCTGGAGCATGTTGGAACTAAAATCTTTGATATGTGTGAAAAAAATCTAGTTTCATTTTTTAAGGTCTAGTTTTGGACTGTTCCTTTGAATATGGCTCTGTTATTTGGTTTTGTTCAAAGAAATTTGTTGTATGGCATATTACACTTTCCTCACGCAATCATACATCACTGTGTTTCCTGTGCATAACTTTCATCCTTGAGTAGTAAACAGCCTTGCAACTTCTACTTTTAAAGGGAATACAGTAAGGATTACCAAATCACATTTGTGCACTTTGAATGAAAAATTATAATTTGAATTTTTATCTTAACATTTGCTGTGCTGAGTGCCCAAAGTAAATAGCTCCTAAAATGGTAGCTTGTATTTGTTAACAGACTTCAGCAAGATGTCTTTAGTGTAAACTAGTCTTTAACATAAAACTCACTAACAGATAAAATAACCATGCAAAGCTATGACTTTATATAAATATAAATATTTAATAACAACTTACAATGTTGTATTAAATCCCTCTGCTTCCAGGTATTTTAATTAATTAATAACTCGCAGGCATATAGACACAAATGCAGAAAAGCATACTTTTTTAAAACCTGCTGCCCAGTCATGAATTGCTGCCTTTACCTTTCTGCCCCAAGATGCAGATGGTGTGGATGGGTATTTGTTTAAATAGTGTGGGATGGCTGCTGCATGGAAATAGCCTGCCACTGAGAGCAGTGGTGTAATGGTTTAGTTTCTACCAGCTGTAGTCCTGCCTCTTTGTCAAGAAGAACTGTATTAACTCTAGTACGTTAAATGTCATGGAGTCATTTTGCTGGTAGCTGTAATCGAAGGCTGATAAAAGGGTTCCAGTGCGAGCGTAGCTATAGCTTAATTATTCACATGAAAGATTGTTTATAAGTTTTCTTGCCAACTCAGTCTTTCATTTTCATAGTAATTATGCCAGTGTTAATTAGAAGATTGATTTCAGTATTCTACACGCTTCCATTTAAGTGAGTTGTTGTAAAAGAGAACTTAATTCTGGCACTTGGTTCTTCTCACTCAGCACCCCAGAAATTCAGAACATATGTTTTCTGAAAAACACCAACAGCTTAACCAAGGGGAAAGGGAGACGTACTCTTATCTAGCATCTCATTAATGAAGAGAAGGTTCAGGCAATTGGCTTCAGCTTACACTCTGACTCAGCTTATTTTCTCAGTCTCTTATTTTCTTTTAAAGTGCCTTTTATGGCTATAAAAGAGCACAGTGCACCAAGAGTTGAGAGAAGACTGGGGATGTGGCCATGTGCTTGGCACTTCACTTCATGTGGAAAAGATGTGCAGTGGATTGATTCAGCAGCAGGGGACAAGCTAAGTATAGCTGGGATCTGCTTGTTCTTGGCTTTGCTCTGTAGGGTGACTAGTAGCCACTGCAGATGAACTCTCTACTTGGGTCTTAGTTTTTGCACCCTGTACCACAACCACTTTGGGCCCCTAGATTAAAAATTATCTTTGGAGCGATTTTAGCCTCACTGCAGGGGTAATTTTTAGTCTGGCTTGAAGACAGTTGAGGTGAACAAAACAACTTTCAAGCTGAGTAAGTTTAGGACTGTTTAAAGAAATACTGATGAGCATAGCTGGCATTTTGCTTACAGTGTGAAAGTATTGATAGAAATTTATTAAATCCATGTTTGTCCTGTTTTTTCTGCTGCTTTTGAACGTAGTTCACAGCATTAGGTTTAGCCTGCACGGCTTGTGCTCTGATGTGTTCCCAGTAACACAGTGCTCTCTCTGGGGAGTCTGCTGTGAAGCAGAGACGACCAGCTGGGTTTATGAACTAGAAGTCCCTTCTTTGACCATGCTGAGGTGCTGTGTGACCAGGCAGGCAGTGGGAGAAGGGCCATCCTGAGTAGCGCAGCTTCCTCAGACTGAGGAAGAGTCTCTCTTGGCAGTGTCTCTCTTGGCCGCTCTCCCAGTGTGTTCATGTGAACCCTGCTGAAGCCTAGGCAAGGTGTATGGTGTTGATTCACACCCACTTTGCAAGTTTGAATGCATATCAACAATCTCATTCTGGAGGCAAAATGCACATAATTGACTCCGTACTGGCATTATGCTTGCATAGTTCAGTAAAAGCAAATGCATTCTGATGGTTTCGTGTGATGAAATGAGCTGTGGTGCAGTGAAGCAAGTACACATTAAGTGCAGTATGAAAGTTGGCATACTGTCTGTTCAGAAAGTAGGGATGATTGTGAAACCAGTCTTAATTTTTAGAAGTGTTGAGGGCATGAGAAACTACCTTTAAAAAAAAATATATACGTTTGTTCTATTTAATAGCTAGACTAAAATTATTTTAAAACAGAAAGTCATACTTAAAGTAGTTTTGACCTTAAGTAAAAAACAAAGCAAAACAAAAAAGCCAACAAAAGCCAAAACAAAGAGAGAGAGAGTGTGGAAAGGCTCCTGAGGATTTCAGACTTGATTTTTGATTTTGTGGGGAATATGCATTCAGTCCACTCTGAAACCCTGAAGTGTTTGGCCTTGTTTGTTTTACAGATAATGTTTTCATTTGTTAAAATTTCATAACAGAGATTCTTTTCTTTTTTGTTTGAAAAGCAGAGCAACCATGTGACTGTGAGCAGAATATATATTTTTTATATGAATATATATAAAAAATGGCACAAAATGTTCTGCATGTTGCTTATGAAGTAGTTCTATAAATTGCATTATTCTGTGATTGTAGCCATGGGAATATATTACAATTTATACCAAAAGCCCCTAAGCAAAAACTTTGTATTAATATATGCATATATAGAATAAATCACCTTTTTTTCATCATACTGAATTTCATCCTAATGTTCTCTCTTAAGCACCCTGACTTACTATGATCGCTAGCTAGTTTGGTAGTACTTGCTGTAGAAAACTACACAGTGTGATGTCTGCAATGCTCTGAGGTTTGTTAGTTCTTCATCTTAAGTGGAAAAGGTTTGGAGCTGTGGCGGGCGTTCCCAAGCATGGACATGGACAGGGTATGACACAAGCTGGCTGTCTCGAGGTGTGGACCTGGGGCATATGTACGCCATCATGAAAGCTAGCTGCAACAGCAAAATTAATCCGAGCATGAAAAACCAAGCTAAATCATTTAACTGTATATGTATCAAGACTACATTTAGTTGGTTGATCTAAGCAAAGAGCAGTTTAATAAGCTTACAACCCACTAGTGAGTAAATGGGGATCACGGTCCCCTAGAGAAACATCTATTAGAAGTTTGTTTGAGCTATTTAGTTTTTAAAAAAAGCTTGTATTGAAATCCAGCAAGCAATACTGAAATGAATTACAGTGGCTTGTACTCATGTGGAGTGGTACCTTACTTTATGCAGGGTCCTTATGAATTAGTGCTCTCTGGAAAAATTAATAACATGACCTGCTTTACCCTTGTGAGAAGGGGAAGGAAGGAGTGCTCCTGGAAATGGGGAACGGTACTGTCCGAGCTGGCTCTTTCTGATGAATAGCCAAAAAAGAAAAAAAGACCAGCAATGAGAAACTAAAGCCTGTGTCAACCCTCTCCCCAAGTAGTGTTGCTCCTCAGAGCACTGTTGCCTTCTGTGAAGGCAGATATTTGGTCTCGCCATTAACCAGGGACTACCCCTTGTGGACCACAGCTCTTGTGCTGCAGAATGCCAGAGTCCCTTCTGAACGTTCTTCGGTGAAAACTGATGTCTTGCTTACTACTGGAGCATTGCTTTTTATCAGTCTAGGGCTCAGGAATGAAAAAATAATTTATTATAGAAGCATTTTGTGGTTCTGCAGTGTTTTCTTAGTCTTTAAGACTGCAAGCTGCAGAAATGGCATATTATTTGGGGTAGAACTTGATAGGCAGATAGGAACTTAAAGCACGTGGGAATGTTTCTGGAAATCTGTTCCTGCATAGAATTAAGCAATGATGAGGAAGAAAGAAATGAAACTCAGGCTTTTGCTCTGAGAAGCTTGTCAGCATTAAATGTGAGTAACTTCACTGTGACAGGCAAGTGTAGAAACCCACCTAAATCTAGTTACAACTTGTTTGGTTAATAACTGTCTGATTTCACAGAGTCATAATTTACTTTAAAAAAAAAAATCACTTCTCTGGCTTTTAATTTTCACGGTGAGACTGTGTTCAAATGTGAAAGTATTTATAGTTGTTTGAAAATCGCACACCAAACATAACCTACAAAACTTACTTCTTCCAGTAAGCAGGTGTGTGCTTTAGCACACAAAACTAGGTATGCGCAAGTCAGTTGTTTGAAGGTGGGGGTGTGGTGTTTGTATGGTGGCGGGTTTGGGGTTTTTTTTGTTTGGTTTGGTTTTGTTTTTAATATGCACAGATTGTCACAAAAGACCTTGGAGGCTCTGTTACAAAGCTGCTTGCTCTATTTCTGTGTAGGTTTTCTTAGTTTTTTCCTTCAAGTAAAGGAAAAATCTCCAAAACAGGAAAAATGAAATTCAGTTAGTAGGCCTATGGTAGTGTTGGGACTGTTGCTGTTAATTCATTGATCAGGAACTGGAGGAGGCATTGTCTTGATGTCATCATCTTTATCTTGCACATGTGTTAGTGCTAATTTGACAGAATCTGAATATTTATAAACCTTTCCTCTCCATGCAGAGTGAAGATTTCCACATATATACACAGTACTGCACCAACTACCCAAGGTAGGAATACTGGGTTTCTTTTCTTCATTTGTCCCATGGTCTTTTTATGTAATTTAAGTTACGCTCTATAAAAAATGTAAAAAAACTCATGACCTCCCACACACCCCTAGTGGAGACAGGGACAAGGAGTTTACTTTATTCTTTAACTTGAAAGAATTAAAAAAATCCCAAACCAAACAACCAGACCCAACAAAAAATGAAGGATGCTAATCTGAAGCTCTGTTTTGACCATTCTTGCAATTCTTTGCTATTATCCTTCTTTAGAAAATGATAGTCTTATTCTGCAGTGCTCCAAATATGTAATTCTCAGTAAGAGAGTGTCAAAGGAAAGCATAATTGAATGCACAAGATAACTTAAACAAAAAAAACCCAAAACCAACAACCAACCAGCGGTGATTGGATTAGGAACATGCTGCCCCCTTTTACAAGAAAAGAAACAAACACTTCTTGACTTTACCTATACACTGATGGAGACAGTGTGTCTTAAAGCTATGCATTGATGTTTCCAGATCGGTGGCTGTGTTGACAGAGTGCATGAGGAACAAGACACTGGCCAAATTCTTCAGAGAGCGGCAGGAAGCGCTGCAACATTCTCTGCCCCTGGGCTCCTATCTCTTGAAACCTGTCCAGCGCATCCTCAAGTACCACCTGCTTTTGCATGTAAGCACCCATTAAGAATGTATTTTGTTTAGGGCTGCTTCACATTGAAGTTCCTGCCTCTGGTACAAGACCTGATGTTTAGAAAGGTTCTGGGTTTCTTTAGATGCTCTTTCTTGTGGGGGTGTATTATTATTGTGTGGAGAAGCTAACACAAAAAGGATATTGAGTTCCTGGAGCAGATCCAGAGGAGGGCCACGAAGATGATCAGAGGGCTGGAGCACCTCCCCTATAAAGACAGAGTTGGGGCTGTTCAGCCTGGAGAAGAGAAGGCTTCAGGGAGACCTTATTGCGGCCTTCCAGTTCCTGAAGGGGTCCTACAGGAAAGCTGGGGAGGGACTTTTTGCCAGGGCAGGTAGTGATAGAATGAGCGGTAATGGTTTTAAACTGGAAGAGGATAGATTTATTCTAGATATTAGGAAGAAATTCTTTACTGTAAGAGTGGTGAGACACTGGAACAGGTTGCCCAGGGAAGTTGTGGGTGCCCCCTCTCCGGAAGCGTTCAAAGCCAGGTTGGTCTTTAAGGTCCTTTCCAGTGCAAACCATTCTATGATTCTGTCTTCGTAATTTCACAGCATGTGCATATATTTGGAGTGGGGAATTTATGGTAATTGTTTTAGACACATTGAGTCAGTCTGTGTGTCCAAATAATTAGCTTTTTTAAAAAAACTGGTCTGTAGTTATGAAGTTGTTTGGAAGATTTTGTCACGGTTAAACACTTCCGTACACAAATTTATTGTACCAAGGAAAATCAGTATTTTTCCACATGTTGCAATGCTAGGGGTGGTTGAAAGAAGGAATAAACACATATAAACACCACAACTGGTAAGATTTTTGTGGAGAGGAATGACTGAGGAAGTGGGAACTCTTTCCATATTCAGTGAGTTGAGTTAAGCAAGTTTCAGAAATTCCTGCTTTATTGTTAACATTTTCCACATATGTTTCCTATTAGAGAGTCATGTTCTAGTGAAGTGTAAAGACACTGATCCTTATTTAAAATGTCTGGTGCTTTTCTGCTCTCCAACTCTAAAGTAATGCCTGGTGTAATTCCATCAGGGTCTTGTAAGTGTGTAGATATGTTCTGCGTTTTAAGAAAGCCATTAAATGCTGTCTGAAAAGGTCTCCTGTCAGCGTGCTGTGTTCTCTTTCTGTGCCTCTCTGCTCGCATCAGCTGCTGCCAGTATAGTCACTGCTAAACTGACCATAAAGACTCGGCTTTGTTAGTCATCTTGTGTTAATCAAATTGATAACAACATGCAGTAGTAACAAAGGCAGGCATGTTGCATTTGAGTGATCACAATGCAAAACCCTAATAGTACCGATAAAAAAATAGTGTTATGTCTGGCTGGGAAAATTCGTTTAGAAATAACAGGAATTTTTTCCCCCCTTCTGTCTTAGGAAATAGAAAACCACCTTGACAAGGACACTGAGGGCTATGATGTTGTGCTAGATGCCATAGATACAATGCAGAGAGTGGCATGGCATATAAATGACATGAAGAGGAAACATGAACATGCTATCAGACTTCAGGTGAGTCAGAGTGTTTGTGAGCTCTTTTTGTCAATATATATGGCCATTAACATTTTTTTAGTTATATCTTTTCTTTTAATCTTTGTCAGTCATGATTTAGACTCCTGCTGAGTATGCTGGTGGCTGTTTGATCTTAGAGACCATGGCCATAGCTGCTGCAGGAAAATCTCTTGACATCTCTGCCCTACAAGCAGCATCCTGTAAAGCATTTATTTTGCAATAATATGGAACTTAAGATAATTTTCTTTCTTTCTCTCAATTGCACAGCACTCTGTACAACCCTAGGGCATGGCTTTGTTCAGAAATCCTGTGGTTTCCGATTTCTCCCCTTTGTGCTGATTAATTTTCTTTTGAGGCATTCTTGTACTCTTGTTGAAGTACTTCCCTCTTGGGGTTTTGAAGCCTCATTATCAGTTGCTTTGTGAAAAGTATATACCTAGAAATAGGATAGTTAGAAGAATGTTAACTTCTCTTTGAGTTAAGAATATTTGGTGAGAAAGCAAAAGCTACACCCCGAGTTAGTTTTGGAATCAAAAGCAGCCTATTTTGTAGGTGTTTTACACAACAGTAATTCTGTTTCAAACTTCTCAGTGAATTACGATGTTACATTACATTTTCCTCAGCAGTATTTATATAGCTTTAAGAAAATTGGAGGGATTTTTTAGTTTATAAAAGGGTGTAACAGGTTGATACGATTGCAGAAATCCATGTCATGTTATTCTTTTTTCTTTTTAATATAAATGGTACTTATTTGCCCTCATTTTTGTGAGATTTTTGTTTGTTTGTGTAGGAAGAATAGGGGTACATTTGAAAATGTCTTGCCTGCAGCAGTGTAACCTTTGCCACACATTGCTGGAAATGCGTGGTAATGACTTACCAACAGTCTGCTATAAATCCAAGTAATGATAACCAGTAATATTTAGCAATAAAGTGTGTTAAATGCTTTTGGAAAAGTGGAGGTTTTCAAAAACTTTTTTACTAATTTACTGAGCTCAGGTGACAAATGTATGGGGTTGTGGAAAATGGTTATGTTCATATTTACCCTTTTAAAAAGTAAAATCTGTTTCTGGAGCCGTAAGAATAGGTCTTCTGTGGGCTATCACACTGCAATTTGGTCTGTAATGCTGCAAGAATTACGACAGCAGTTTCTGTGCAAAGTCTCCCCCAGCAGTGATGGACACGATCGCTGTGCTGTATCCTGACTTATTTAGGAGTTCCTAGAGAGACCTGGAAAAATGCAGGTTTTTTCATTTGTTACGTATAGATTATTTTTATAACAGTCCGAAGTGTGCTTCTTTTAGGTTTTCTTCCTGTGAATGCTCTAGGCTGCATTTGACTATCAAATACTGAGATGTTTTCTAACTGAATGCTGTATTAAAGTGTAATGTCCTAGAGAGACCAGCCTAGGATGAGAAAATCTGTCCCTGCTATGCTAATGATGCCAGGTTTGAAGTCCAAGTCATACTTAAGATTTAGTCTGCTCTTACAGTGTGCTGTGCTGTTCTTAAGTGCTATGTCGTTGCCACTGACAGAAAAAACAAGTAACTGAAGGAAACAAGAACAGCCATAGCTAAGCAACACAGACTTATGAAGATGTTCTTAGATGTTTCTCCAGCCTTTTTTTTTTAAAGTAATAAATAAGGTGAGGAATGTCTATAGTGTGTCTATAAATCATTAAAAATACAAATAAATCTTGACATCTTTAAATGATCAGTTGACCAAATCACTTCTGGTCCTCTAGTCTGAGAACCATTTCTTCAATCTGGATGCCTCACAGAGGTGTCTTCTGTGATGGGCCTACAGGACATAGAGATGGCATTATAATTCATCCAGCGACAACTTCAGGAGGATGCGCAGGGTGAGAGAGAAAAGTTAAGAGAGATCAGGATGCATTGGGGAGCAGGCACGAGAAAGACTGATGACTGAGTTACAGACTGTTCTCCATCTCTGCAAGCCTGGGAAGATGGGTTGTGCTCTTTCACTGCAGGCTCCCTTGAGGAGCTCAGGGCTTTCCACTGGGTCCACACAAAGGTAACCAGTACTCAGGAGGCTGTGTTTTAGTCCAAGCTTAGCAATAGGCCTCCAAGCACCTGGCTGCAATGTTGCACATAACCTAGCAACCTCAGTACCTGTGTATGGTGACTTTACACTGTTGGATGCTGAACTTCATAGAGGAGAGCGGGAATGGGCTCAGCAGTTTTTGTTTAAGTTTTTATTTATACAGTACGCCTCTGAAATTAATTTTGGTGGTTCTTCTTTGATCTGTTGCAGGAGATACAGAGTTTGCTGACTAACTGGAAAGGGCCAGACCTCACGAGTTACGGGGAGCTGGTGTTAGAAGGAACATTTCGCATTCAGCGAGCCAAAAATGAACGCACATTGTTCCTCTTTGACAAGCTGCTGCTAATCACAAAAAAGAGAGATGAGATGTTTGTATACAAAGCTCACATACTGGTATGTTGGAGAGCAGGTGATAAGGTGCTAACTTTGGTTATCCCTGAAACTCCTCTGTGACTTACACTGTTGCCCCTTTGTTACAGTGTGGGAATCTCATGCTCGTTGAAGTAATACCAAAGGAAGCACTTAGCTTTAGCGTCTTCCACTACAAAAATCCCAAGATGCAACATACTGTCCAGGTATGACAAAAGCCTCCCTGCCCACTGGGTATCCTGTCTGGTGACCCTATGTACTTCCTGAGCCTGTGTAGTGCAGTAATGCATTTTCTCATGGTGCTACAATTTTTTTTATCAGGCAAAGTCACAGCAAGATAAGCGCCTTTGGATTCTTCACCTGAAGAGGTTAATTCTAGAAAATCATCCTGCTAAAATTCCTGCCAAGGTAAAAATTTTTAAAAAACCCACCACCTTCTCATATGTGCATTTAACTTAAAGGAGACTTATTAGCTACAAGATACATGGCAATTTACAGAAAGTTTAAGCTCTGGGAGATTAATTAATGTGTTGTCTCCTTATGTCTTCAAAAGTTCCTCAAAATTAATGGAAAAGTTCCGCTAAAAGCGTCTTCTGAGCTTGGTACAGCAGTAGAATTTAACTGGGTTAGCAACATTGCTGTCCACACTAGAATTTGCCCACTAAAACAGGAGTAATAGGGATGCAATGTAGGGAAGCTCCATTATAAGAGCATACCTTGGCTTGATATTGCACAGCACTGAGGAGCGCTAATTGCAGCATGTGCAGACATTACCAAGCTAGTTTTAATCTGTCTTGGTTAGATATCAGAGAAGTGAAGCCATTAGCAGCACATGCTTCACTTCATGAATACACACACCCATCCTGAACCCTGTATCCTTAGCTGAAACATCTGGGCCCTTTTTGGTGAGATAGCGAGCAAGCTTCATGCCAGAGAAAATGAGGCAGTGATATCATATTCATAGCTGTAATGTCTATAAGTGGGGAAACCTGGTTCTTCTATTTATGAAACCCTGTCTTAGAGCTCCAGGTGACGTTTCCTGGTGTATGTTTCCTCCACTGACGCATGGGGAAGCAGGAATTTTTTCAGATTTTTTTTTCGCCACTGAGTTGTGGTGGGAGGTTTGGGGTTTTGGTTTGGTTTGGTTTGGGTTTTTTGTTGTGATTTTTTTTGTTGTTTGTTCTGTGTTTGTTTGTTGTTTTTTTTTAAATACTGATCAGTTTCCCTGAATTTTTTTTTTCCACTGAGTTTTATGCTTTAATGGCTAAAAAATGTCACCTGCGATTGATGTACACAATGCTTTATTAACTCTCATTTTCAACAATTCAACAAAAAGACAGTTACGGGAGGAAAGAAGCCCTATCAGTTGCTATGACTAATTCTCCACTTTTTGCTGACAGAGTTTATCAAAGGTATCATGCTAGTATCCATGCTTAGAATGTAAATAATCGTTGCGTTTTATTAGGTTGTAAAAAAAATATACAATATAATCTCAGGTTTTGTATCAAGATTTTTTCTTACTATTTACTAGATTTTTGTTATCTGTGGAAAAATCATGTAGCCAAAAATATAATGCTATCTTCTGCTCAGAGAAATAATTTCACTTGAGAAAGGAAAAGTCTAACCAAATAAATCTCCAAGGTTGTCTGCATATTTTTTTTATTATTTTTTTATAAACCAGTAGTTGCTAATTATGAGACTTCCCTCTACCCAGATTTGAGAGGACTTAATAGTAGTCCGCATGTGACGCCTAGTGGTAGATCACCGAACTGCACCTGTAGAAGAGCAAGCAGTTTATGTAGGCTATTTTATTTCAGTTTATTTTCTTACTTATTAGCTGATATGCTTGATAAAACATCCAGTTTATTTTTTTATTTAAAAAGTGACAAATTTTAAGCAGTCATGAGATGCTTTTTATTCTGGTTCAATCTTAATTAAACCAAATAATGTTTTACTTATTTTAATAGCTGTTCCTCAAGGAAACTCTTAAAGGAAGCAACGTTTATAGTGTTTTCTGCACCGTCAACTTCAGAGTTGAAAAATAATAAAGGACTTAAACTATTTGATTTTTTAGGGAGGACATGTTCTGTAAATTAAAAATACCCCTTGTGATTCTCAGATACTAAGGCCAGTTTTGTGCCAATGCCAGCAATGTGGAGTGGTGTATCAACGTCTCTAAATTCTGGGACTTGTAGAGAGATCTATGGAGGTTTGCATCTCCATGGAAGAGACCCAGCATGTGCAGCATGATCTCAGTGCAGCACAGTCCCTTTCTTTGAAGCCTAAGTAGTTTTCATAGTCAGATGTGCCATCACTACATCCTCCAGAAAAATCTCACACCAGTGGGTGCCTCTGTTTACACTGCCAGAAGGGCAGGTAAGTATGTAAGTTGGAGCTGCCAGGTACAGTGAACCACAAGGTTTTGTGTGAAGCCCTAAAGATAAGCTATGGCAAGCTCCTGCCAGCAGAATTTTTCTTCACATATGTAATATATTCAGTGTACAGAGAAAGATAAAATAATGCTGCTAACCGTATTTCTTTGTTCAAAAATTAAGCTTAGTGTTGTTTACATATAAACTGACTACTGTCTGTAATATGCAAAGTAACTTATCCTCATACTTAGAGTTTAACTTTATCATTTGTTACTTTTTCAGGCCAAGCAGGCAATTCTAGAAATGGATGCCATACGTAAGTTTGTTCTTTTTCACTTTAGTTTTAAAACAATTAATAAAACCTCTTCAGAAGTTTGGCTTTAAATGATGGTTTCATCTGAAATGGAAGAACAGGCTTATGTTCCTGGAATTATGACCTTGCTGAAAAACCCAAAATTGGGTGTAGATCCTGTGGAGCTCTGTGGGCATTGGGCTAACTGATCTGTAACCAAGTTATGTCTCATCATGAGCAAGGAAGAGGCAGATAAGACCTTCTCTTTTGCTTACTCCTTGGTGACTATTTCTATGATCTTTCCTGTGTTGTAGCAGAAACTCCAGGACCCACTGAAGGGCCGGCAACAAGCAAACACAGCTTGAAGTATATAGCAGTGTTATGACTTCTTTAAGCTGTCAAACCTGCAGCTGGAGGACAGCAAGGCTTGTCCTTATTTCTGAAGATTTTACCTGTGTGTGTCCCAGGAGGCAGCATTAGAAAGCACATGTTATGCTGCTGTCTGTGCTCTAAGTGCAGAGCCACCTGCACAGTCCCTGCTCTTGCTGCTTCTGCTTGTTGCCTTTGCTGGTGCAAGCTGCACTAGCTCTTCATATTGCCAGTGATCCCTAGCTGTGCAGGGAAATGAGAACAATAGTCCTGCGATATAAATGCTGAAGAAGTCTGGGACTAAAGCAGGCTTGTTATTTTATTACATAGTTGTTGTTGCACAGAATTGGTCAGGAAGGCTCTGACTGAGAAACTGGCAAACAAACACAATGATGGTGGATAAATGTTGCTGAGTTAGCCACCTGGAGCAAGGCACAACCAAATGAACACAGCATTTCCATGGCTGGGTGGTTAACAGCTACCCTACAACTGTTTATCTTGCTTGTGCTGCTTCAGGTTCTGGTGAAGTGCCACTTTGTCACTCATAAAGGAATGATGGCACTGCCTCCAAAAAGAGCTGCTGAGGTGTGTGCAATGACAGCCTTGTCACTCCCTTATTCCTTATGCCTCTGCTTGTTCCACAGATCACCCAGGCTTCCACTATAGCCCCGAGGGAGAAATGAAATCATTATACCAGCATAAAGAAAGTACTGCTCCTCACAGAGTGAGAAGGAAGTCAGGTAAATGAACTCCTTTACGACGAAGATGACAAGAGAAAAAACAAGCAGGCGTGTTTAGGGTTGGGTGATGCTGGGCATGTGGAATTGGTCTTTAACCTGCACTCCACACAGATTTAACATGGCACAGTATCTCCCAGACATCAGTGGAGCATCTTATTAACCATTTGCGTGATTTATTTTCTTATCCACTGTTTCCATTTAATTTTGTGGATATACATTCCTAATGGTGGATGCATATGCAGGAAAGCCAGTCACATTATTTAAATCTGACATTTCTTCCCCTGCCTCTCTGAAATAATTATTGTCTCAGAAGTGGTTCCATGCTGATTGTAATAGACTTATTTCACAACATGATTACTATCTTTACTTGATAATGTCTGCCTTGTGGATAATAGAGATTAGAGAGGTAGTTATGCTGACTTTGTGATTTTTTCCTCTTCCTAGCTCAAACATACATCCATAATTACTGTTAATGTCCTCTTGAAGCCACTACCAATGTCTTTGTAATTGGGTGACTTCATATTGCAGTCACTGTGTTCCGCTCTTCAGCTACTTAAAGATCTTTCTGATTTGGAGTGTGTAACATTGTGTATTGAGAATGACTTAAACAAGCTTCATGAGGATATTGATGTCAAGATTTATCATACAGCAGCATTTGGGCCTGAAAAACAACCAAGTTTTAATTACGTTTCAGGTGTCTTCCTTTGTTTCTGAGGTGAAGAATGGCATTGGTGCCTCTTTACCTGCAAAAGGAATAATACAAAATACTGATCAAATGGCCCTCTATGTAACATTCAGCTATTACACTTTTAAAGCCCTGCTAAGCTGTTGGTACCTCATGCATATTTCTAATAAGAAGCAGCCAGTAACATAGAGCAATAAGCAGAGATTACTAAGTCTTTTAAAATCATGAATTTTAACATGGGATATAAATTTACCTCTGGCTTGTTGTATGGAGGGCAAGCTGCTATTGCATTAAGAAGGATGCATGTTTTTTGGTAACAGTTGTGGGTTTGACACTTCAACAAATACTTTAATGTGAGGAAACTGGGTGATTAAGAAATGAAAATCTGGCTTCCCTGAATGGGCTCAGGGGCTTAAATTTTGGTATCCATGTTATTAAAAGTTGTCCAAGATGCCTTGGGATGCTGGAGTGCTTAAACATGTTGTTGTTTATTTCAGAACCTTCATCTAGAGTCCATAAAGTTTTGAAGTCAAATGGTAAGCTACTTCCTTTACTGTTTTTTCTGTACTTTGTAGAACAAATAAAGATGGATCTTTTTCTCCTGTAATTTTTCCTAAATACATTAAGGGAAGAGGAAGTGCACAAAGAAAACAAAATCTTAGTGTTTAAATCTAGTGTCTGCTTTTCCACACTTAAGTTCTGGTCCTGTAAATATCCTAGCAACTGGCAGCTGAACACACAAAGTCTTGGCCATTTTGAGTAGTTGCTCGTATCGTATCAGTGTTGCAAATTCAAGACCTCAAGTGGAACTGTGGTAAAGCTCATGCTGTCCCTGTTTTATCAGAGACCTCATACTCTGTTTGCTCAATTGTTGCTGCATTTAATCCCCTTTAGGGAATTCATAATTGGGATATTAGTGTAGCATTAAAATGACTGACACAGGTTTGATTATTCTCTTATGATGAATTGTACATTTCTGTTTTCAGATATAAGTCCAGACACGCAGAAGGTAAGGCATTTCTTATATTTCTTGTTTTAACATGTTCAAATTACTTGGAGCACAGCATTTAGTGTAGAATCTGCATCTTGTTGATTTTGTTTTTAAGAACAGGAAGAAACTGGACATAAATGTGGCTTAGCATCTCCAGTAAGATTACTGGAATGAACGCAACAGAAATGCAGTTAACTATTTCAGGAATGTCTAATAAAGAAAAAGCAACTGATCCATATATTGTTGTACTTTATAATATAGTACTATCAATTACTAATGCTCCAGGGTACTTAAAAATACCCTACACTATAATCACAGAAGTTCTGTATATAAAGATAGTGTTTATTCTTTGAATCTTTGTATTTATTAAGCAAGAGTGGAAAGTTTCAGCTTGTTCTGAGATCTGTCTATCTCTGTCATATGTATAAATCATTATATATGACCAAAGAGAGCCAGTACAGCTTAAATAGATGGAAATGAGCTTTTCTAAATTTTGTATTTTCTGGAAAAATTTGTAATTAAGTTCCTAGTGCAGTCTGAAAGTCTCAAGCTGAATTTCAGGTCCTATGTTTTTATTTGGGATGAAATTTAAAGTTAGAGGTGTGTGGAAGATTTACAAACAGGGTACATTAGAAGTGACTTCACTGGGATGCCGTAACACCGAAGTTCATGACTGGGATGGAGGCCTTTACATATGTTTTTTTCAGTTCTAAATATTCTATGGAGAAATAGTGATTGTTTTACTTATTTCTTTACAAAACTAATTTCAGTGCAGCTAACTGAATGTAGCTTCAATGTGGCCTATATGTCTGATGTAAAACGGTATCTGACTAAAATATATAAACTTCTAATCAAAATTTGTGGGGGTTTTTTGTTTTGTTTTGTTTTTTAAAGCGGATCAGTATTGAAGGATCCCTGTTATCTCAAGCCACCAACCCAGGATCAAATGAAGCCCTGCTGAATTCTCGGAAAAAGGCTCCATTGGAACCCAATGGCCTGGAGAGCCAGTTTCAAGAGTCCATTGAGCCAGCCTACAGCAGTGATCAGGATGAAAATCTACAGACTTCTGCTACAGAACAGATTGATGCTGATGATGAAGAAGAGGTAGGAAAAAGAGGAGAAAAAATAAATTTTTTTTCCTGGGAGGATAGAAGAGGGATTGAAATTATCTGTAAAA
>NW_010200853.1:0-1760 GCF_000695765.1 Mesitornis unicolor | reverse complement strand
GGAATGCATTCCAAGTGTTTGCAACTTTCTCTCCTTAGAAATATTTTTATTTAGACCTCACACAACACTCTTGCATTTCAGCAGAGAAGATGTAAAATTAGCACCTGTACAGAGAAAGAAAACTCCACTCCTTGAAAGAGACTTTACTTAGTCCTTTGCAGTCCTCAAGCCTAGTTCTGACAGAAATCTATTGTTTTTACTTGTGGAACACAACTGACCTTTCCTTGCTTCTCCAGTTAATGGATGCCATGACAGAAACCTTTTTAGGCCACATGCAGAGGCAGTGCCTTCAGGTCTCCAGAGCAAGGACTTGAATATTAAGTTGAGTCAGGCACTGCTACATGTGATGTGGTGTTTCTTGACCTGTGAGCTGCAGGCAGTAGCTACAAACATACAAACTTTAATAGGAGAAGTTGTGAGTAGGATTTCTGAAACTGAGAATCTTTATCTGTTCCTACTGCACAATTGGTAGTTCTCCCCAGTTTGTGTGATGTTTCCACACATATGTAGGACTTCTGAAACACTAAAATCCCAGCTATGAAATGTGGCTGTATTCAAGAATCTAGATTTTCAGTTTGTTTGGTTTAGTCAATGCTGAGGTCATATCCTTGTGTGGTCCATTTATTTTGTGAATTATCCAAAATCTACTATTGAAATTCTTTTTGAAGTTTACTGTGCATTTCCTCTTTGAAATTACACTATTTGCACTGTAAATCTTTGATAAAATAGTATCTCATATCAGTGTAGTGCAGTGTCTTCTAATTCTTCCTCTTCCTGACATGAGTAAGTAATAAAGAATGAGTAAGTGCAAAAGAATACCAGTATAGTATAATAGTAACTTAGTGTTTAATCCTAATTGTGGCAACAATACCTTCTCAGATTCCAATATTCCCAGCATGCATGCCCTTCACTCTGAGTTAATTTGGACACTGCCCAACATGTCATATTCTGGCCTTCTGTTTGTTGCTTTTTTCCCTGCTAATTTGTATGACAGCATATTTTTAGTTTAGACCTCTTTCTGGCTTTTTAAGACTGCAAGTGTTAGTGAAGCTATTATCTCCTCTTTTTAAAACAAAAAAACACAAACTTTGAAAATTGAATTTTTGCCATCACTTTCTTCTATTATAACTTTGGCTGTGATATTAAGCCCTTTTCCTCATCCAATATCTATGTATTCTTTTAAATCTGTATTTTTACACAGATGCTTTTAACCCCTTTTGACAAACTGTATGGATTGATTACATTTAATTGGTTATTGTAAATAAAGTTTTCTAGGCTTTGAATCGTTGTTGTGGCAGTGTTCTGACTACTCATGAGCATTTTGTCTTCCCAGTGTGGATACCTGACCTGTTCTAGCTGCTAGTAATACTTCTGAACAAGGCTGTACAAAGATTTTATTACCCCTCCCTTGCTCTTTTAAATTACAGGGAGTGCAGCAAAACCTACTGCAGAAATCGAAAGGGGGAAGAAAAAGACTTAATAGTCAAGCTGCTGAAAATGTTGAAAAACGGAGAAGTGTTAATATTAACAAGTGTGAAACTCAGGTATATGATTTTTTTACTTCTATTTTGCTATGCATCATAAATATGTCGAAGAAACCTGTTTTTTTTCCTAGGTAGACAGATAACTCATCTTCTGTTTATGTCTTGTATTAGTATTCATAGCATCAAAATATTAATCTGTATGATGAAAGACTATTCTTTCTGGGGCCGGGGCTGGGACCAAACAGAAAACAACCACATGAACCAATCAGCATTAAT
>NW_010200852.1:0-4520 GCF_000695765.1 Mesitornis unicolor | reverse complement strand
AGTGGCCAGCCCAGCCCTAAACCACAACATGATGCCTTATACATCACAGAGGCAGTGGATAAGGGGAAAATAAATAAATAAATGAAGTTCAGTCTATTACAGATAGTATTTCAGTCTAGGACCTCCAGAGACTGCAGGGTTGATAGTTGTTGATTTGACAGTAATTGTTGAATTACAGGATAGGATAAAAAAAGGAGGATGAGATAAGCACTGGTGATTGGGGGAGGGAGAAGCAATGAATAAGTCATAGGCTCCAACATGGCTAGAATCTCTTTGTGGATTTATAATTGAAATAAAGCTGTGGAGAAAGAATGCCGTGCCATGGAGCGTTGTCAAAACCAATTGATGTAAGAAATCCCAACAAAACTTGATGAAACAATGCAAGGAGGTGGCTGGAATCTGCCTAGAAAGTTTACTGAGGTGGAAGAAGAGCTATTCAGCAGCTAAAAGGATCAGAAAGCCCAGCGAGATATTCATCCCGAATAAAAAGTGTCCAGCCAAGCAGAATCTGCGTTATATGTTGATATAGATAAAGACATATGTTTTCACTATGGGTTGCAGTGTAATGCTGGGACAACTTGACCTCATTTTAAATGAGCTGGCTCAGGTCTTAGAAGCAGTGTAAATACTATGTACTACGCCGCAGTATTTATCCTGCAGAGGCAATTAGAGCTCCCTGCTCCTCCTAATGAGTTTACTCGCTACTTGCTTATCGAAGCAATCGCGTTCACCCAAAGCTATTGCCAATATCTCTGCCGTCTTTAAAAGGTACATGGACCCAGGTGTCACAAGAATGTAAGACTGAGACAAATTGAGAATATACTGCCAATTTCCGATGGGATAAGGAAAAGGAGGCTGAACAAATTCTACTGAGATAGCTAAAATAAGCGAATAAGTCTGAAAAGCAGATGCGAGGGCAATCTCAGCTACTCAAATAAATTGTCTTCATTAAAGGTTAGGAATCACGCAGGCAAATCAGCGGCTCAGTTGCATCCTTTTAAAAGCCTTTCCTGGAAGAAAATGGTCTGATTTCAGTTCTCACTGCCAACCCCCATAACACAGGAGAATTTGAAGTAATTACAGCTTGCCCGATGTAATATCAGCTGCACCCAGAGTAATTCTGGAGTAAACTTGAAATGCATTGATTCAGAAGCAGTGGGACCACTTCTCTTCAGCTGGGGCTTGGTACCACTGACATTAAAAGTTAGCAGTATTAAATTATTTAATTGTATCATTTAGTCATCAAAAATTAATTTCCTTCTTAATACATAATACCAAGACAGCTACTTCATAGACATATGTTGTTTGTCAAAGGCTTATATTAATCAAATCTGCAGAAATCTGGTTCACTTTCAGGACCCTTTTCTGTTCACCTTCTAGTGAGTACAAGCATTTTTTTACTTGACTGTTCAATAATTCCTTCCTCAGATTGAGGTAAAAGAATATTAAATTTCAATTGCCTTTAAGAGCCTTGTAATGTTTTATCTTAACTAGACCTTTAAACAAATCCCTCTTTAACTATATGATTTTCCTTAGTAGTGGGAAAGCTACGCTGCTACAGCAAAAATCGACTTTTCTAGTGCAGCTCAATTTTGACTTGTAATGAAATTCTCTGCTACTGCTGAAATTGGCATCTTCCAAAAGATCTTTTATGATTTTCTCCATGACAAATGTTCTTGGAACTGCCTTTGCAGCCAGGTTTATAATGGTGACAAGAACAAGGAAATAGAGGAAAGCATCAACACTAATTTTGCTTATTATCTTCAGTATTTCCGGGATCAGTTCATTGGTTATTTCAGAAGTAACTGTCCCATTTACACACTTTTATTGGGAATGCATCCAGGTAAATACTTATTTCATAAAGGCAGGAAGACTACAAATGCCACAAACTATAGTTTAATAACTGAATTTCTCCGCAGAAAGAACTTATTTTTCCATAAAATGTGTGAAGCTAATCTTCCTCAGTGCAAACTAAAAGATGTTAATTTAAATAATCACTTAAGATGCAGTCAGTCATTTTGGCAGAGAAGTATTATTTGTGATAGCAAATATGGCAAAGTTCAGTCTAAATAGCTAAAGTTCAAGGAAGACAAAAGCGAGGGAATATCAGGTCTTATAATGGAAACTGAAAGAGGCATTGATTTGTCACACAAAGATGCATACACAAGTTGTCCTGGTCTGAGCTCAACAGAACTGATTTTCTATTCAGTGATTTCCCTTTCCAGCTCAGTCTCTTCTCAGGGCCTGAACTTGCTGAAACCAGCAGCATGGTTTAACAACAGTGTGCACTGCTACAAGTGATCATCACAAGGCCACTGTCTCACCATGGGGGCCGTGGCTGCACCTACAGGAGGAGCAGACCCAAACCTGCCCAACCAGGGATTGCATCCCACACACGCCACACTCAGTGCAAAGCCCAGGGATCCCCAGGGGCTGGACCCTTCCAGCTTGGACCCTTCCTTCCCTCTCCACCCCTGCAATGGCCCAAGGCCCAGCAGACCCTGCTGCTTCGCCTGCCTCTCATCCTGAGCCCTGTGTTCCTGCATCAGCTCCCACTGCTGCTGGGGCCACACTGGGACTTTTCCAGTGCTCCCAGAGCCTCTGGTGCCGTCATGGTCACTGGGGGAGGATTTTCTCTTGGTTTTGTAGATCTATTTGTACATGTCTGTATCTATTCCATTATTTCCTATTTCCATCATTATCCTGTAGTATCAGTGTTATTGTTTCATTAAACCTGTCAGTTTTCTTTTCCAACCCATACAGTCTCTCTCCCTTCTTCTCTTTTTTGTTCCCTTGTGGGGAGGGCAGAGGGGTTAATGAGAGCGTCTGGCCAGGGTTCAGTGGCCAGCCCATGCACATACTCAAATTAATCAAACTCTATATTTTTTTATATTTTTAATATATTTTTTTTATTCTTACAACCCAGCACATAGAATCACACAGTTGCTACTATTAAGCAACCCTGGGAACATTAGGCCTTATATTATGTCATGTACAGCCACCTCAAGCACAAATGAAGTCTAAAACCCTCAGTAAATTTCAGCCTTCACCATAGCTTTTTGATGTACTAAAATGCAATTAGAAAATGAATGGAAGAAAAAGGGCTTTACTGCTAACATAAATCCAAATAGTAGATCTGATCGCATTCCTGGAATCAAATTAACAGATCTTCCTTCCTTAGAAGGAGGGATAAAAAAACCACAGCAGAGAATAACTGAGAAATACAAATAAAAGAGGTAATAAAGGAGAGTGAGGACCAGAGAAAGGAGAGAGATGATCAGTAAAACAGAGAAGATGAAAATAAGGAAGGAAATTTAGAACAAGAGAAAGGCTCAGGAAAGATGGAATTACTCCATTTATTCCAATTAATCCAACTGATTTAAAAGCTATAAAGATGTACATGAAATCCCTAGTTTGTAGTAATCATGCTCACTCAGAGTTTAACCTTGCCTTTGCAAATTTTTAAGGGCAAAATCCAATATGGTAAGAGAAGCCTGATAACATTAGCACCCCATTCTTGTGAAAGCTAAACAGATTCAGATTTTCCATGGGATAAAAAAAAGAAACCAAAGGTATTCGATTAATTACACCTGCAGAACTAGTGAAATATTGCCAGACTGTGCCAGTAAAAAGATATCATGCCTTAACACCCAGCTGCAATACTACATGAAAAAGTCAATGGGAGAAACATACCCTCATAGGAGATTCTGTTGTTTACACTATTTCTATTAAATCAGCTTCCTACGCAGTTGAAGTTAAATTCCTGTCAGCATGGGACCGTTAATGCCTGCAATTTGAACAGCAGAAAGTCGGATACTTTAGTCTGAGTGAAATGTGGCAATATCTGTTCCGCTCAAAAGCCTTATTTTTATTTGTAGTTCCTTAGTCTTAACCTGTCACAGCTTCTCTAAAATTACTTTCTGTAGAAGGGAAAAAAATGAAGTTTTAAAGATTATCATCTTGTAAACTATTTGCTGAAGAATAACATAAAATAGGCCTGCTAAGTATACATTATTTCTGTACTTTGTGCCTGAAATGATGTAGGAAGACAGTTGATAACTAAACAAGGTATGTCCTTCTTACCGATCATACGCTGACATAATCTAATTTACTGGGGTATAATCCATTCTACAGGGAGACAAAGAACATATAGGCTGGTGCACTGATAGCATGTAAAGCTAGCATGTAAAGCCTCCTAACACACAATATACTGCTCAAATCAAGTTGCTACTTCAGGTTTATTGCTTACTGGTATTCACTTTGCATTTTTCTGTGAGACGCTATGCAAATTCAAAATGAGTTTATTTCACGGCGCTTTTGAGAAGAGTTGCAAACAGGAGACAAGCCAACTGTGTTTTAAAATGTGATCAAATCCACCAGTAGGGAGGATGATAATTCAACACGGTACTGAAAGAACAGGGATTTCTAATCTCAGTTGTTATGTCAGTTGTGGACAAGGACCTACAAGCCCTTATGTTGAATATCAGGTATATTTAAATAGAGATAATAAATATATTTAA